>NC_135971.1:4316912-4427514 GCF_053455715.1 Rhinoraja longicauda | reverse complement strand
GCGCGGACTCGGTGGGCCGAAGGGCCTGTGTTTCTGCGTTGTATCTCTGAACTAAACTAAACTGAACTCATCCACATTCCTGTCATTACTGTGGTAGGTGTCACACCGACCCTGATGATTAGATCATAACCATCGGCAAGTTATTAAGCAGCCCAAGGAATCTTTCCAATATTTTTCCAAAAGTGGGCAAGACCAAACATATGAGTCAGCGAAGCCACCTCAGAATTACATCTATCACAAGTAGGATTTATGTGACCGTAAAAACGCGCTAACTTATAGAAACATAGAAAACAGGTGCAGGAGTAGGCCATTCGGCCCTTCGAGCCTGTACGCACCGCCATTCAATATGATCATGGCTGATCATCCAACTCAGTATCCCGTACCTGCCTTCTCTCCATACCCCCTGATCCCTTTAGCCACAAGGGCCACATCTAACTCCCTCTTAAATATAGCCAATGAACTGGCCTCAACTACCTTCTGTGGCAGAGAATTCCATAGATTCACCACTCTCTGTGTGAAAAAAAACGTTCTCATCTCGGTCCTAAAAGACTTCCCCATTATCCTTAAACTGTGACCCCTTGTTCTGGACTTCCCCGACATCGGGAACAATCTTCCTGCATCTAGCCTGTCCAACCCCTTAAGAATTTTGTAAGTTTCTATAAGATCCCCCCTCAATCTTCTAAATTCCAGTGAGTACAAGCCGAGGACCCTAGGAAGGCAGGGGTACAGAGGGACCTTGGAGTACAGGTACACAGGTCCTTGAAGGCAGCAGGACAGGTGGACAGGGTGGTCAAAAAGGCATATGGGCTACTGGCCTTCATTAGCCGGGGCATCGAATATAAAAGTAGGGGGGTAATGATGGAATTGTACAGAACACTGGTGAGGCCTCAGCTGGAGTATTGTGTACAGTTCTGGTCACCACATTATCGAAAGGATGTGATAGCTTTGGAGAGGGTGCAGAGGAGATTCACCAGGATGCTGCCAGGGATGAAGGGCCTCGGCTATGAGGAGAGACTGAACAGGCTGGGGGTTGTTTTCCCTGGAGCAAAGAAGGCTGAGAGGGGACATGATCGAGGTGTACAAGATCATGAGGGGCATAGATAAGGTAGATGGTGGGGAACTTCTTCCACTGGTGGAAGGTTCAACAACGAGGGGGACATAGATACAGGGTAAGGGGAGGGAGGTTTCGGGGGGATGTGAGAAATAACTTTTTCACCCAGAGGGTGGTTGGAGTCTGGAACTCACTGCCTGGGGTGGTGGTGGAGGCGGGAACACTCACAACATTTAAAAAGCATTTGGATGGGCACTTGAAATGCTACAACATTCAGGGCTACGGTCCAAATGCGGGAAAATGGGATTAAAATTAGACTGTGTTTGGTAACGGGCGGCACGGACACGATGGGCCGAAGGGCCTATTTCTGTGCTGTAGGACTATGACTCTATGACTCTATCCAGTCTTCCTTCATATGAAAGTCCTGCCATCCCAGGAATCAATCTGGTGAACCTTCTCTGTACTCCCTCTATGGCAAGAATGTCCTTTCCTCAGATTAGGAGACCAAAACTGTATGCAATACTCCAGGTGTGGTCTCACCAATGCCCTGTACAACTGCAGCAGAACCTCCCTGCTCCTATACTCAAATCCCCTCGCTATGAATGCCAACATACCATTCGCTTTCTTCACTGCCTGCTGCACCTGTATGCCTACTTTCAATGACTGGTGTACCACGACACCCAGGTCTCGTTGCATTTCCCCTTCTCCTAATCGGCCACCATTCAGATAATAGTCTGCTTTCCTGTTCTTGCCACCAAAGTGGATAACCTCACATTTATCCACATTATACTGCATCTGCCATACATTTGCCCACTCACCTAACCTATCCAAGTCATGTTGCAGCTCCTAGCATCCTCCTCACAGCTAACTCTGCCCCCCAGCTTCGTATCATCCGCAAACTTGGAGATGTTGCATTCAATTCCCTCGTCCAAATCATTAATATATATATTGTAAATAGCTGGGGTCCCAGCACTGAGCCTTGCGGTACCCCACTAGTCACTGCCTGCCATTCTAAAAAGGACCTGTTTATTCCTACTCTTTGCTTCCTGTCTGCCAGCCAGTTCTCTATCCACATCAATACTGAACCCACAATACCGTGTGCTTTAAGTTTGCATACTAATCTCTTATGTGGGACGTTATCTTTTGACATATGTGCTCTGTGAACCACCTTAAATTGTATCAGGGCGCGTCTTGCACAAATTGAAGAGGTATTGACTAATTGGAGAATCCTCTCCCATTTCTCTATAGGTAAAGAAATTTGAAGTTCTCTTACCAATCATTCTTAATTTTATCAGATGTGCCTACTTGTAATTTCAAAATCAACTCATAGATAGCCGATATTAAACCTTTCTGATAAGGATTCAAGTGTAAAACATTTTCTGTAGATACATAGAAACATAGAAAATAGGTGCAGGAGTAGGCCATTCGGCCCTTCGAGCCTGCACCGCCATTCAATATGATCATGGCTGATCATCCAACTCAGTATCCCGTACCTGCCTTCTCTCCATACCCCCTGATCCCTTTAGCCACAAGGGCCACATCTAACTCCCTCTTAAATATAGCCAATGAACTGGCCTCAACTACCTTCTGTGGCAGAGAATTCCACAGATTCACCACTCTCCGTGTGTAATTTCAGTTTGATGTGATAATGGAAAAGAGGGTAAAGTAGCCTTCAAAAAATGACTAATTTGCAAATACCTATAAAAATTTGAATTAGGCAAATTATATTTATTAGACAGTTGTTCAAAAGACATAAAACAACCGTCTAAAAACAAATCACAAATAGATACTAATCCCTTCCTCTTCCATAGCAGAAAGGCTTGATCAATACTGGAGGGTTGAAAGAAAAAATTAGATATGATAGGTAGCCCAAGGAATCTGAGTGTGGGTGAGATTCTTCCGATACCATAGCCTTCCTGTGACTGGACCTGTGCCATATATTTTTCCAGAGTTTCGCTCCTTGTGCAAGACCCTCTCCACGTCTGCCTCTATTATTAAATCCCTCCCCACATAGAGTCGGAGAGTGATACAGCGTGGAAACAGGCCCTTCGGCCCAACGTGCCCATGCCGGCCAACATGTCCCAGCTACACGAGTCCCACCTGCCTGCGTTTGGTCCACATCCCTCCAAACCTGTCCTATCCATGTACCTGTCTAACCGTGTCTTAAAAGTTGGGATAGTCCCTGTCTCAACTATCTCCTCTGGCAGCTTGTTCCATGCACCCTTTGTGTGAAAGATTTACCATGAAATCTTTTCCCCTTCGCCTTAAACCTATGTCCCGTCCACATCTGTCCCAGCTCCACATCTGTCCGTGATGTTTGTCCGCATCTACCTGCTCCATATCTCCCCACCATTCCCCCCTCATCACATCTGTGCCGGCACCCCCTCCCCGCATCGCACCTGCCAGTCCCATCTCCGCATCTGTCCACATCTGCTCCTCAAGGCCTCCACCTGTCCTCAGCCCTATGTCCACATCATAGGTTTGGATAGAGTGGATGTGGAGAGGATGTTTCCAATATTGGGGGAGTCGAGGACAAGAGGTCACAGCCTCAAAATTAAAGGATGTTCTTTTAGGAAGGGGATGAGGAGAAATTTCTTTGGACAGAGGGTGGTGAATCTGTGGGATTCTTTGCCACAGAAGGCTGTGGAGGCCACAAGTCAGGGGATATTTTTAAGGCAGAGATAGATAGATTCTTGATTCGTACAGGTGTCAGGGTTTATGGGGAGAAGGCAGGAGAATGGGGTTAGGAGGGAGAGAGATCAGCCATGATTGAGAGGCGGAGTGGACTTGATGGGCCGAATGGCCTAATTCTGCTCCTATCACTCATGACCTTGTGACGTCAGCCCTGACCACATCTGAGGGCCATTCCTCCCGCACTCCAAAGACGAACAGGTTTATCGGCTAATTGGCTTTGGTATAATTGTAAATTGTCCCTGCTATGTGTGTGTGGGATAGAAAATAGACAATAGGTGCAGGAGGAGGCCACTCGGCCCTTCGATCCACTCAATGTGATCATGGCTGATCATTCTCTATCAGTACCCTGTTCCTGCCTTAATAGTGTTAATGTGCGGGGTTTGGTGGTCAGCGCGGACTCGATGGGCCGAAGGACCTGTTTCCGTGCTGTAATCTCAAAACTAAACTAAACTAACTATTAAGTGTCTGTGTGATTTCGACCTGAAAAGTCACCCATTCCTTCTCTCCAGACTCTCTACTAGACTGGGGTAAGTAAGCTCAGCCACACAATTAGTGTGTCGTCTATTTTGTATTACAAGGCCAAGAACTGTAACACAAGCACACACACACACACAGAGGGAGGGGGAGGGAGAGGAAGAGGGGGAGGGGGAGAGGGAGAGAGAGGGGGAGGGGGAGAGGGAGAGAGAGGGGGAGAGAAAGGGGAGGGGGGAGAGAGGGGGGGAGAGAGAGAGAGAGAGAGAGAGAGAGAGAGGAACAGAGAGAGAGAGAGAGAGAGAGAGAGAGAGAGAGAGAGAGAGAGAGAGAGAGAGAGAGAGAGAGAGAGGAACAGAGAGAGGAACAGAGATAGGAACAGAGAGGGAGAGAGAGAGAGGGGAAGAGAGAGAGGAACAGAGAGAGAGAGAGAGAGAGAGAGAGAGAGAGAGAGAGAGAGAGAGAGAGAGAGAGAGAGAGAGAGAGAGAGAGAGGGGAAGAGAGAGAGGAACAGAGAGAGAGCGAGAGAGAGAGAGAGAGAGAGAGAGAGAGAGAGAGAGGGGAAGAGAGAGAGAGAGAGAGAGAGAGGGGAAGAGAGAGAGGAACAGAGAGAGGAACAGAGAGAGAGAGAGAGAGAGAGAGAGAGAGAGAGAGAGAGAGAGAGAGAGAGAGAGTAGGGTAGTGTTAATGTGTGGGGATCGCTGGGCGGTGCGGACTCGGTGGGCCGAGGGGCCTGTTTCCGCACCGTATCTCCAATCTAAACTGAAGCAAACTAAACTGCTGTCTCCCCGTTCAGTAGATTTCAAAAGAATTCAAAAGCAATCTGTACAGTCCAAGTAATCTTGAGTTTATTTCAATTACAGTATTGGAAGCAACAATGCACATCATTCAAATAAACGCGATCTTTCAATTAGCTTGGCGTGTGTGTCAATGGTTGTGTACATTTTCCAAATCACTGAAGTAACATGAACTGTATCTATTACATTGAACTAGTCATTGAACGGAGTTAATAATACCGTAACGACTTTTGACGAGAAGGGTCCAATCCCATTACATTTAAAAAATATTTTCACAAAAGTAATTTCTGTTCCGTTGCCGGACGCGGTTAACGCGTTAAAATGAACGGATCGACAGCTCTGATCCCACTTGCTGTTTATTTCTCTCTTCCCACATTTACATTCCCCCTGGTTTTATTTCCGCGCTCACTGGGGGTTTTTTACGACGCGGAATTTGGGGATTAAATGGGAGCCGTTCAGCGCCGACCTGTTGTCCACCGGGTTTCTGCCCCACAGCCCCTGAGCCCCGCTCCTGACGCCGGTCCCGGGACCCGACCCTTTTACACACCCGGAGCGGAACCGGAGCAGATTCTCACCCACTGACCTTCATCCCAAAGCCAGAAAAATGGATAAAGTTTCTCCGTGAATTTATTCCCAGTGAAGGTGTGGAGATGGGACTTGGTGTCCGCGTCGTAAAATGAAACTGTCCCGGACTCGTAACTGAGATAAACTCCCACCCTCCCGGGGATGGGACGAGCGGGGAGACGGGATGGAGGGGAGGTGAATGCATCAAACTTGTCACCCACCCGCCTGATGCTCCAGACTCCAGTCTCCGGGGTCACTGTGACATTTCCCTTCCTCTCCACAGACGCTGCGGCGACTCCCAGACACCAGCGCTCACTCCCCGCCACCTCCACCTCCCAGTAATGTCTCCCCGATGTGAATCCCTCCGATCCCAGCACACACGGCCTGACTGTAAACCTCTTCCCGGTGTCAGGGAGACTCCTCCGGGTCCCGGTCCGTCTCACCCTCTTCCGATCCTCAGACACCTCGAGCCGCGCATGCGCTGTTTCCACATCCAGGGTGACGGAGACTGGGGGGAGAAGCAGAGAATCAGAGAGTCCCCGGGGGTCGGGGGGAGACTCGGGCAGCGCGGCCCCGGGACCGGGGGACAGGCGGGCGGACAACTGAAACCCTGCCCGGGGTTTCACCCACAACCACATCGGGTGGACAACAGTCATCTCTCCCGGAGTTTTTAATCCAGGGATGGAGAGGGGAATTTCGTGAGGTGGGGGAGGGTGGACGGGAAGGACGAATGCAGAGAGTGAGGAGGATTGGGAGATTGCGGTGGGGATGGGAGAACGAAGCGGGCTATTCAGATATGGAGGCAGATCGGAGCAGGTTGATATTGAGGTTAGAGGAGGCAAAGGTGTGTGGTGGGGTCGTCATGATCACAGTGAAAGGGGGTAGACATGAGGGGCCAGATTACCTGCTCCCCTGTTGTTTGTGACAGAGGGAAGGGTGGGTTTGTTAGTCAACTGGAGTGGGTGCAAAAGGATTTACATCATCAGGTCTGAAGGGCTGTGTTATCAGGTGAAGTTGGACAGTCAGAAGGTCATAATGTCATAAGTGAAAGTATTAGAATTATGCCATTCTGCCCATCAAGTCTACTCCACCATTCAATCATGGCTGATCTATCTCTCCCTCCTAACCCCATTCTCCTGCTTTCTCCCCATAACCTCTGACACCTGTACTAATCAAGAATCCAGTTGTCTCTGCCTTAAAAATATCCACCGACTTGGCCTCCACAGCCACCTGAGGCAATGAATTCCACAAATTCACCACGCTCTGATTAAAAACATTTCCCCTCATCTCCTTCCGATAAGAACATCCTTTAATTCTGAGGCTATGTCCTCCAGTCCTAGACTCTCTCACTAATGGAAACATCCTCTCCACGTCCATTCTATCCAAGCCTTTCTCTATTCTGTATTTTTCAATGAGGTCCCCCCCTCATTCTTCTAAACTCCAGCGAGTACAGGCCCAATGCCGACAAACGCTCATCATAGGTTAATCTACTCATTCCTGGAACAGACTATTCAGACTGGGATATTTTTTCATCGGAGCCTGTCAGAGTGACATTATGGATGTGTATAAGATGCACAGATAAGGTGATTAGCTACAATACTTTACCCAAGGTCGGAGAGTCTAAACTTCGAGCGCATCAGTTTAAGATGAGAGTGGAAACAATAAAAAGGTCCTGAGGAGCAGGTTTTTCAGTTGGTGGGTAGTGTAGATGTGGAACGATCTGAGAGGAAGTGGTCGAGGAAGGAACAATTACAACAGTTCACAGAGAATTGGGTAGATACGTGGATAAGGTAGACTTGTAAGGATATGAGCCAGACTCAGGCAAGTGGGGCTAGCTTGGTTGGCATGGTCGAGTCGAGTCAAAGGGCCTGTTTCTGTGCTACAAAGCTCTCTGACTCTGTGATGGTTCCCAGCAGATGAGCTTGGTGGGAGATCAAATCTTCAATTTCCCTTCAGTCCAAAATACCATTAATCTTTGCATCTAAGTATTACTTAAAGATAGACACAATTGAAGGTAGACACAAAATGCTGGAGTAAGTCAGAGGGACAAGCAGCATCTCTGGAGAGAAGGAATGTGTGATGTTTTAGTTCGAGACCCTTCTTCAGACTGAAGAAGAGTCTCAACCCGAAAAGTCACCCTTACCTTCTCTACAGTGATGCTGCCTGTCTCGCTGAGTTATTCCAGAATTTTGTGCCTTCCTTCGATTTAAACACGCGTCTGCAGTTCCTTCGTACACCTATTACTTAAAGGTGTCAGGAACAAGAACAATGGAAAAGGTATAAGCTTTACCTTGCTTGAAGTCATCAGATGTTTGTTTAAATGCTGTGTTCAATGAAACAGGGCAATGAAACTTTTCAATTGGCAAGGCAACGTCTACCACCGACAATGGTTTGGCTTCATCACGAACCCTGCGAATATTTAACAGCTGTTTATCAACTGAGCATCAGAAATGTTTTGAGTTGTTCCACAATAACTTATAATGTTTCCATCAAGAGCATGTCCTACCTTCGCTTGCGACCGGCTTCCTCCTGAAAGAAATAAAACACAAATCTCAATTGACTGAGATGTTCCGTCCTCATCCTGACAGCGGGAATTTCTCCACATTTCTACAACTCTCTGATAATATCCATTTCCCAACTCTTATCGCCGCTGCCATGCAGATAGAAAGCTGATATTGCCTTATAGATGTAGAACGATGTGGAAAAGCACAAGGAGGGTGGAGCTCAATGCAAAGACTGGGCAGGTCGTGAGATTTAATCTGGAGAAGATGTCAGGAATGATAAGATAGAATTTAAGTTTAGCGATGGATTTAAATGGGGGGGATGAAATATCTCTAATCGATGGGAGAGCAAAAATCAATGCTGAAATATAATGTGGTCTTCAATAAATACTGAAAGGAATGCAGTCATGAGAACATGGACCTCACTTGCATTGGAGGGACTGACGCCAACAGCAGAGATAATTTAAGGGCAAGCAGGATAAATACGTGAGCACTCCTGGTATTCAAGGTATTGTTACCAGGTGTGGTGAGTAGATGGGAGGGATGTTGAGTGGAGCAGAAATCTTGACTGGATAGGATGGGCTGAATGGTCTATGATGTAGAATGGGATGTCTTTCTTGGTGAACAAAGGTGGGTAAAACAAACAGAGCAAATTCCCCCAAGATGACCACCCACTGCTGATGGTGTCAAGTTAGGAACAGGGGACGTACAACAAGATTTGGGTGTCCTAGTGCATCAGTCACTGAAAGGAAGCATGCAGGTACAGCAGGCAGTGAAGATAGCCAATGGAATGTTGGCCTTCATAACAAAAGGAGTTGAGTATAGGAGCAAAGAGGTCCTTCTGCAATTGTACAGGGCCCTAGTGAGACCGCACCTGGAGTACTGTGTGCAGTTTTGGTCTCCAAATTTGAGGAAGGATATTCTTGCTATTGAGGGCGTGCAACGTAGGTTTACTAGGTTAATTCCCGGAATGGCGGGATTATCATATGTTGAAAGACTGGAGCGACTAGGCTTGTATACACTGGAATTTAGAAGGATGAGAGGAGATCTTATTGAAACGTATAAGATTATTAAGGGGTTGGACATGTTAGAGGCAGGAAACATGTTCCCAATGTTGGCGGAGTCCAGAACAAGGGGCCACAGTTTAAGAATAATGGGTAGGCCAGAGAGTTGTGAATCTGTGGAATTCTCTGCCTCAGAAGGCAGTGGATGCCAATTCTCTGAATGCATTCAAGAGAGAGCTAGATGGAGCACTTAAGGATAGCGGAGTCAGGGGAATATGGGGAGAAGGCAGGAACGGGGTACTGATTGAGAATGATCAGCCATGATCAATAGACAATAGACAATAGGTGCAGGAGTAGGCCATTCAGCCCTTCGAGCCAGCACCGCCATTCAATGCGATCATGGCTGATCACTCTCAATCAGTACCCCGTTCCTGCCTTCTCCCTATACCCCCTCACTCCGCTATCCTTAAGAGCTCTATCCAGCTCTCTCTTGAAAGCATCCAACGAACTGGCCTCCACTGCCTTCTGAGGCAGAGAATTCCACACCTTCACCACTCTCTGACTGAAAAAGTTCTTCCTCATCTCCGTTCTAAATGGCCTACCCCTTATTCTTAAACTGTGGCCCCTTGTTCTGGACTCCCCCAACATTGGGAACATGTTTCCTGCCTTTAATGTGTCCAATCCCCTAATTATCTTATATGTTTCAATAAGATCCCCCCTCATCCTTCTAAATTCCAGTGTATACAAGCCTAATTGCTCCAGCCTTTCCACATACGACAGTCCCGCCATTCCGGGAATTAACCTAGTGAACCTACGCTGCACGCCCTCAATAGCAAGAATATCCTTCCTCAAATTTGGAGACCAAAACTGCACACAGTACTCCAGGTGCGGTCTCACCAGGGCCCGGTACAACTGTAGAAGGACCTCTTTGCTCCTATACTCACATTGAATGGCGGTCCTGGCTCGAAGGGCCGAATGGCCTCCTCCTGCACCTATTGTCTATTGATATAGATGATCAATCTGATGTGTGCGCCACGGACTAGATTTCAATGTTAATCCCCACAATGTGGTCATGGCTGATCTAGCCCAGGACTGAACGCCTCCGCTTTGTCCCATTCCCTTTGATTTCAGTTCCCCAAATTTTCAAAAATGTATCTTCCTCTGGTATAAATACGTCTAACAAGTTAAACCTCTCAGAGTCTGTGGGTTGGAGAATCCCAGAGATTTACTGCCCTCTGTTCATTCGTGTTCCTTAGGATCAGATATAACCATATAACCATGTAACAACTACAGCACGGAAACAGGCCCGTTCGCCCCTACCAGTCCACGCCGACCACTCTCTCTGACCTAGTCTCATCTACCTGCACTCAGACCATAACCCTCTAATCCCCCCTTATCCATATACCTATCCAATTTACTCTTAAATAATAAAATCGAGCCTGCCTCCACCACTTCCACCGGAAGCCCATTCCATACAGCCACCACCCTCTGAGTAAAGAAGTTACCCCTCATGTTACCCCTAAACTTTTGTCCTTCAATTCTGAAGCTATGTCCCCTTGTTGGAATCTTCCCCACTCTCAAAGGGAAAAGCCTACCCACGTCAACTCTGTCCGTCCCTCTCAAAATTTAAAAAACCTCTATCAAGTCCCCCCTCAACCTTCTACGCTCCAAAGAATAAAGACCCAACCTGCTCAATCTCTCCCTGTAGCTTAAGTGCTGAAACCCAGGCAACATTCTAGTAAATCTCCTCTGTACCCTCTCCATTTTGTCGACATCCTTCCTATAATTTGGCGGCCAGAACTGCACACCATACTCCAGATTCGGCCTCACCAATGCCCTGTACAATTTTAACATTACATCCCAACTCGATGCTCTGATTTATAAAGGCAAGCATACCAAACGCCTTCTTCACCACCCTATCCACATGAGATTCCACCTTCAGGGAACAATGCAGTTATTCCCAGATCCCTCTGTTCCACTGCATTCCTCAATTCCCTACCATTTACCCTGTACGTCCTATTTTGATTTGTCCTACCAAAATGCAGCACCTCACACTTATCAGCATTAAACTCCATCTGCCATCTTTCAGCCCACCCTTCCAAAAGGCCCAAGTCTCTCTGTAGACTTTGAAAATCTACTTCATTATTAACTCCACCGCCTATTTTAGTATCATCTGCATATTTACTAATCCAATTTGCCACACCATCATCCAGATCATTAATGTAAATGACAAACAACAGTGGACCCAACACAGATCCTTGGGGTACTCCACTAGACACTGGCCTCCAACCTGACATACAATTGTCAACCATTACCCTCTGGTATCTCCCATTCAGCCATTGTTGAATCCATCTTGCAACCTCACTATTAATACCCAACGATTTAACCTTCTTAATCAACCTTCCATGTGGAACCTTGTTAAATGCTTTACTGAAGTCCATATAGACAACATCCACAGCCTTGCCCTTATCAATTTCCCTGGTAACCTCTTCAAAAAATTCAAGATTAGTCAAACATGACCTTCCAGGCACAAATCCATGTTGACTGTTTCTAATCAGGCCTTGTTTATCCAAATAATTATATATATTGTCCCTAAGTATCTTTTCCATTAATTTTCCCACCACAGACGTCAAACTAACAGGTCTATAATTGCTAGGTTTACTTTTAGAACCTTTTTTAAACAAAGGCACAACATGCGCAATGCGCCAATCTTCCGGCACCATCCCCGTTTCTACTGAAGTTTGAAATATTTCCGTCATAGCCCCTGCTATTTCTGCACTAACTTCCCTCAATGTCCTAGGGAATATCCTATCAGGACCTGGAGACTTATCCACTTTTATATTTTTCAAAAGTGTCCATACCTCCTCTTCTTTAATCCTCATAATTTCCATCACTACTCTACTTGTTTCGCTTACCTCACATAATTCAATATCCTTCTCCTCGGTGAATACCGAAGAAAAGAAATTGTTTAATATCTCCCCCATTTCTTCCGGCTCAGCACATAGCTGTCCACTCTGACTCTCTAATGGACCAATTTTATCCCTCGCTATCCTTTTGCTATTGACATATCTGTAGAACCCCTTGGGGTTTACTTTTACATTACTTGCCAAAGCAGCCTCATATCTTTTTTTCGCTTTTCTAATTTCCCTCTTAAGATTCCTTTTACATTCTTTATATTCCTCAAGAACCTCATTTACTCCCTGCCGCTTATATTTATTGTATATCTCCCTCTTTTTCCAAACCAAGTGTCCAATTTCCCTGGAAAACCACGGCTCTTTCAAATTATTATTCTTTCCTTTCCACCGAATAGGGACATAAAGACTGTACTCTCAAAATTTCATCTTTAAATATCCTCCATTTCTCTATTATATCCTTTTCATAAAACTAAAAGTTCCATTTCACTCCTTTTAAATCCTTTCTCATCTCCTCAAAATTAGCCTTTCTCCAATCCAAAATCTCAACCCTTGGTCCAGATTTGACCTTCTCCATAATTATATTGAAACTAATGGCATTGTAGAATCAGCCGTCGTAGTTTTGAGCTCTACAGAATACAAACACCTCTCTACATTCCGGCCAGGCTGTCCTGAGATCCCATAGATTATGTGGGAGGCCAATTAGTTTGGGAACAACAACAACTGGAACAGATGAAACATTTACCCAGTTCTGAATTACTGGTGAATGCAGCATTTATTTCAGAAATATCCCCCACCATTTTGTGACTGCACTTTCACTTCACCAGACTGTAGTGTAACCCCTCACCTTCAGAAACACCACACTGTCCTTTTGTTCCATCTGCTGCTGCAACTTACAGAGTTCCTCCTGAATGGAATTTAAATTCTCTTCAATTTCTCGAAGATTTTTCTCCATTGCATTTAGAATCTTCTTCTCTTCCTCCCGGATATCAGCCTGCACACGCTGCTCTTTCTCAGTGAGAATCTGGTGCAGTTCAGCAAACTGGGATGTGATCTTAGACTGAAGGTTGTGTGACTGTTCCTGTGAAATGAAAGGAGAAGATCAGTATATAATGTCACTGATTGTGTTTCCTCACGACTTTGACGGTGACATTTGTCCTGTGCATTTTTTATTTGCTTTGGCAGTTCAATTCTTTGTCTAAATGCTTCTGATATATCGTGACGGGAATCTTATAACCCATCAATCCTCTACCCCCAATACAATTACCTGCTGCCTATTCCTTTTCACGTGCCCTTTAATTCCCACTCATCCGCCCACCACACACTATCATAGGGATAATTTACAGTCGCCGATTGACCTTTGAACCAGCATGTATTGGGGACGTGGAAGGAATCCGACACGGTCACAGGGTGAAGGCGTGAACCACACGGGCAGCGCCCGAGGTCAGGATCGAACCCCGTCACCAGAACTAGGAGACAGCAGCACTACACGCATCACGGGAATCAAATCTACACGAGGTCAGGAAATCGAAACTGGAAAGCCTCACCAGAACTCCAGAAATCTTCTGTTTCTGTTGCTGCTCCATTCGCACGATCTCTGATTTCCTTTTTGTGAGAGACTGGATGGAAACTTTAACCTGATCCTGGGATTGTGTTTGAAAATCAGAGAATAAAAGTGTTAGACAATTAAAAAAAGGAATTAAACAATGATGCGATCAACATTGATTTGCTTTACCTTGTAGAATTCTGCAGCTTCTGCGATCAGCGCAAAGCTGTGAGACTTGTGTTCCCGCCCAGCTGCACAAACCACACAGATCAGCTTCTTGTCAGTTTCACAAAACAGCTTCAGTTCTTCCTGATGTTCCCCGCAGTGAGGTTTACTTTCCTTCTCTTTGAGATTCAGGCTCAGTGTTCGAGCTTTCTCAGCCAGTCTCGCCAAGGCCCGATTCACCCTGAGGGTGCGGTCTGTAAACACCTCTCTACATTCCGGGCAGGAGTTTCTCCCCTCCCTGTCCCAACTCTGTGTGATACAGGAGCGGCAGAAGTTGTGCCCGCACTCCAGTATAACCGGATCGGTGAAGAAATCCAGGCAGATGGGACAAACTATCTCCTCCGTTAAACTCTCGACCTGATCTTTCGAAGCCATTTGAACTCCGCCACTTCCTGGTTCAAAACGCGTTCCCTTCCGCGCAGCTGCTGAATCCTTGCAGTATCGGGGCACGGCTGAGGGGAGGCGGAGCTCAGCCCCGTCAATCACAGCCCTGACCAGCTACTGGATGTTATATGCAACAAGCTGCGGGTAAATTTCATTCCCTTAAACTAAATACATCAGTGTTTCCCATCGTGAATTGATCATTATATTAGGCTGCACAATGATATTATATCCACAGCAAACACTGTTATTTCATTTCACAGTCTCATGTGCAAACTTGAATTCAACTCAATGAGCCAATTATACTCTATCGTCACATGAACCAAGGGACAGTGAAATGCTTTGCTTTTGCATGCAATCCGGTAAAATACAGACCTCCCCCAGGCAGTACAGAGAGAGTCGCCACGTTTCTGGGGCCACCAAAGTTGCGGGATGTTTATGGAACAGTCTATATTTCCCTGCAGCGGCGAACCAGGTCCCGCCGCACGAGGCAGCAGGCGCCCCCGCGCCGCCCCCCTTCCTTCTCGGCTCTGACGGGACGACATGGATTTTAGCTCAGTGGGGGCAAGTTTCAAGGAGATGTGCGGGTCATGTTTTATTACACAGGGTGGTGGGTGCCTGGAACGCGCTGCTGGAGTGGGGGTAGAGGCACATAAGAGAGAGGCATTGCGTAGTCTAATGTGGGCTGAAGGGACTGATCTTGTTCGATGTGGCCATCAACTAAACCGACAGGTTCATTATAGCTCCCATTCCCAGCTCCTCCCCCACAACCATTGGGTTCTTCAACCGACCTGCAGTGCCCGCGTTTGGCCCATATCCCTCCAAACCTGCCCTATCCATGTATCTGTCCAACTACTTCGTTAACGTTGTAATAGTCCCTGCCCAACTACCTCCTACTGGATAATCTCGATACAGAAAAAATGTTCCCTACGTTGGGGGAGTACAGAACCAGGGGCCACAGTCTAAGAATAAAGGGGAGGCTATTTAAAACTGAGGTGAGAAGGAACTTTTTCACCCAGAGAGTTGTGAATTTGTGGAATTCTCTGCCACAGAAGATAGTGGAGGCCAATTCATTGGATGAATTTAAAAAAGATTTAGATAGAGCTCTAGAGGCTGGTGGAATCAAGGGATATGGGGAGAATGCAGGCACAGGTTACTGATTGTGGATGATCAGCTATGATTACAATGAATTGCGGTGCTGGCTCGAAGGGCCATATTGCCTTCTCCTGCACAGATATATAGACAATAGACAATCGGTGCAGGAGGAGGCCATTTGGCCCTTCGAGCCAGCACCGCCATTCAATGTGATCATGGCTGATCATTCTCAATCAGTACCCCGTTCCTGCCTTCTCCCCATACCCCCTGACTCCGCTATCCTTAAGAGCTCTATCCAGCTCTCTCTTGAATGCATTCAGAGAATTGGCCTCCACTGCCTTCTGAGGCAGAGAATTCCACAGATTCACAACTTTCTGACTGAAAAAGTTTTTCCTCATCTCAGTTCTAAATGGCCTACCCCTTATTCTTAAACTGTGGCCCCTTGTTCTGGACTCCCCAAACATTGGGAACATGTTTCCTGCCAAAACGTGTCCAACCCCTTAATAATCTTATACGTTTCGACAAGATCTCCTCTCATCCTTCTAAATTCCATTGTATACAAGCCTAGTCGTTCCAATCTTTCAACATATGATAGTCCCGCCATTCCGGGAATTAACCTAGTAAACCTACGCTGCACGCCCTCAATAGCAAGAATATCCTTCCTCAAATTTGGAGACCAAAACTGCACACAGTACTCCAGATGCGGTCTCACTAGGGCCCTGTTCAACTGCAGAAGGACCTCTTTGCTCCTATACTCAACTCCTCTTGTTATGAAGGCCAACATTCCATTGGCTTTCTTCACTGCCTGCTGTACCTGCATGCTTCCTTTCAGTGACTGATGCACTAAGACACCCAGATCGCGTTGTACGTCCCCTGTTCCTAACTTGACACCATTCAGATAATACTCTGCCTTCCTTTTCTTACCACCAAAGTGGATAACCTCACACTTATCCACATTAAACTGCATCTGCCATGCATCCGCCCACTAACATAACCTGTCCAAGTCACCCTGCAACCTCATAGCATCTTCCTCACAGTTCACACTACCACCCAGCTTTGTATCATCTGCAAATTTGCTAATGGTACTTTTAATCCCTTCATCCATTAATGTATATTGTAAATAGTTGCGGTCCCAGCACCGAGCCTTGCGGTACCCCACTAGTTACTGCCTGCCATTCTCAAAGGGACCCATTTATCCCCACTCTGTCAACCAATTTTCTTCCCATGTCAGTACCCTACCTCCAATACCATGTGCTCTAATTTTGCCCACTAATCTTTTCATATTTTTCATATTTTTTCATATTTCAGATACAGCGCGGAAACAGGCCTTTTCGGCCCACCAAGTCCGCGCCGCCCAGCGATCCCCGCACATTAACACTACACACACTAGGGACAATTTTAGGAACAATTTTTACATTTACCCAGTCAATTAACCTACATACCCGTACGTCTTTGGAGTGTGGGAGGAAACCGAAGATCTCGGAGAAAACCCACGCAGGTCACGGGGAGAACGTACAAACTCCTTACAGTACAGCACCCGTAGACAGGATCGAACCTGAGTCTCCGGTGCTGCATTCGCTGTAAAGCAGCAACTCTACCGCTGCGCGACCGTGCCGCACGGTGGCATAATCTCCTATGTGGAACCTTGTCAAATGCTTTCTGAAAGTCAAGGTACACCACATCCACCTGCTCTCCCCTGTCAATTTTCCTGGTTACATCCTCAAAGAATTCCAGAAGATTAGTCAAGCATGATTTCCCCTTCGTAAATCCATGCTGACTCAGAACAATCCTGTTACTACTATCCAAATGCTCCGCAATTTCGTCTTTTATAATTGACTCCAGCATCTTCCCCACCACTGATGTCAGACTAACTGGTCTATAATTTCCCGTTTTCTCTCTCCCTCCTTTCTTAAAAAGTGGGACAACATTAGCTACCCTCCAATCCACAGGAACTGATCCTGAATCTATAGAACATTGGAAAATGATCACCAATGCATCCACAATTTCTAGCGCCATCTCCTTAAGTACTCTGGGATGCAGACCATCAGGCCCTGGGGATTTATCAGCCTTCAGTCCCATCAGTCTACCCAACACCATTTCCTGCCTAATGTGGATTTCCTTCAGTTCCTCCGTCACCCTTGGATCTCTGCCCACTAGAACATCTGGGAGATTGCTTGTATCTTCCTTAGTGAAGACAGATCCAAAGTACCGGTTCAACTCGTCTGCCATTTCCTTGTTTCCCATAATAAATTCCCCCGCTTCTGTCTTCAGGGGACCCACATTTGCCTTGACTATTTTTTTCCTCTTTACATACTTAAAAAAGCTTTTACTATCCTCCTTTGTATTATTGGCCAGTTTACCCTCGTACCTCATCTTTTCTCCCTGTATTGCCTTCTTAGTCATCTTCTGTTGCTTTTTAAAAGAGTCCCAATCCTTTGGCTTCCCACTCTTCTTTGCTTTGTTGTACTTCTGCTCTTTTATTTTTATGCTGTCCTTGACTTCCCTTGTCAGCCACGGGTGTCTCTTACTCCCCTTGGAATCTTTCCTCCTCTTTGGGATAAATTGATCCTGCAACTTCTGCATTATTCCCAGGAATACCTGCCATTGCTGTTCCACTGTCTTCCCTGCGAGGGCCTCCTTCCAGTCAATTATGGCCAGCTCCTGCCTCATGCCTCTGTAAACCCCTTTGCTATACTGTAATATTGACACTTCCGATTTTCCCTTCTCCCTCTCAATTTGTAGAGTAAAACTTATCATATTGTGATCACTGCATCCAAATGGCTCTTTTACCTTGAGTCCCCTTATCAGATCAGGTTCATTACACAACACTAAATCCAGAATTGCCTTCTCCCTAGTAGGCTCCAGTACAAGCTGTTCTAAGAATCCATCTCGGAGACACTCCACAAACTCTCTTTCCTGGTGTCCATTACCAACCTGATTTTCCCAGTCTACCTGCATGTGGAAATCTCCCATAACCACCGTAGCATTACATTTGTGACACGCCAATTTTAGCTCCTCATTCAACTTGCACCGTATGTCGAGGCTACTGTTTGGGGGCCTGTAGATAACTCCCATTAGGGTCTTTTTACCCTTACAATTCCTCATTTCTACCCATACTGATTCTACATCTCCTGATTCTATGTCACCCCTTGCAAGGGAGTGAATATCATTCCTCACCAACAGAGCGACCCCACCCCCTCTGCCCACCTGTCTGTCTTTTCTATATGTTGTGTACCCCTGAATATTCAGTTCCCAGCCCTGGTCCTCTTGTAGCCATGTCTCAGTGATTCCCACAACATCATACTTGCCAATGTCTAACTGAGCCTCAAGCTCATCCACTTTATTTCTGTTTCTACGTAACAGTCAGCAGCCGAGGTCAGGATCGAACCCGGGTCCCTGGCCTTGTGAGGCAGCGGCTCTTCCCGCTGCTCCACAGTACCTTAGAAATATTAAGTCTTCTCTTTCCAAGTACCGTCTATTGCCTGACCTGCTGAATTTCCGCCAATGTTTTCTGTTTTTTTTCTTGGCAGTTTATGGGCAGACTCACATTCCAATCGACCATTGAACAGGAAAAAGTAAAATAAAAACCCAGATGCTGAAAATCCAAAATGAAGACGTACAGTAAGATGCAAGAAATAGTGAATAGGCCAGTTAGCTTATGTAGAGAAAGAAACAGAGTTAATGACTCAGGGGCCAAACCTACAAACCCGCACGTCTTTGGGATGTGGGATAAAACCGGAGCAACTAGAGGAAACAGAGGAGATTAGCTTGGCATTGTACTGTTCCACGTTCTATGTGGGCCGAAGAGCGTTCTAGTTCTACATGGCCATCAACACCGAGAGACCCATTGTATCTCCCACTCCCAACATTCAGCTTTATTCTTCTCCCATTCAAGTAATTTCCGATTTCATTCCTCCCTCCTATTTACACCTCCCGAGTCAGACCTTTACCGCCCTCTTCCGAACGACATCAATACCAATTAATTCACTCTGATATAACAGACCTGTAGCTCTTGGAAATCCTTCTCAGACCAAACAAGGCTCCCGACCCTGAAGCGTGGTCTGCCCATTTCCCTCCACAGATGCTGCCTGGCCCGCTGAGTTCCTCCAGCACTTTGTTTGGGGTTTTTATTAACCCCCATTATATTTCAACAGATTTCTTGTATCTACCATTTCCAATATTCACTTTGCCTTCTCTCACTTCAGGGAATTTCCGATTTCATTCCGCCCTCCTGTCTCCACCTGCCCCCCCCCCCCCCCCCCCCCACCATACTCGCCTTTACGCCGCTGTTGAAGTCCGCACCAACACAGCTGGTGCCGCGTTGTGACTCGGGGCGAGTTTAGGACCCGCCGCCCGCGGCTGCTGCTGAACCCGCGGAGCCCGCGGGAAGGGAGATTGTTTCAATCTTTATATTTTCCCAGAAGTGTTTCTGTTCCGTTGCCGGACGCGGTTAACGCGTTGAAATGAACGGATCGACAGCTCTGATTCCACTTGCTGTTTATTTCACTCTTCCCGCATTTACATTCCCCCTGGTTTTATTTCCGCGCTCACTGGGGTTTTGCGAAGCGGAATTTGGGGATTAAATGGGAGCTGTTCAGCGCCGACCTGTTGTCCATCGGGTTTCTGCCCCACTGCCCCTGAGCCCCGCTCCTGACGCCGGTCCCGGGACCCGACCCTTTTACACACCCGGAGCGGAACCGTAACAGATTCTCAGCCACTTGTTTTCATCCCAAGGCCCGAAGAAAGGATAAAGTTTCTCCGTGAATTTATTCCCAGTGAAGGTGTGGAGATGGGACTTGGTGTCCGCGTCGTAAAATGAAACTGTCCCGGACTCGTAACTGAGATAAACTCCCACCCTCCCGGGGATGGGACGGGCGGGGAGACGGGATGGAGGGGAGGTGAATGCTTCAAACTTGTCACCCCGCCGCCTGATGCTCCAGACTCCAGTCTCCGGGGTCAGTGTGACCCGTCCCTTCCTCTCCACAGACTCTGTGGCGACTCAAGACTCCAGAACCGACTCCCCGCCACCTCCACCTCCCAGTAATGTCTCCCCGATGTGAATCCCTCCGATCCCAGCACACACGGATAGACTGTAAACCTCTTCCCGGTGTCAGGGAGACTCCTCCGGGTCCCGGTCAGTCTCACCCTCTTCCGATCCTCAGACACCTCGAGCCACGGATGCGCTGTTTCCACATCCAGGGTGACGGAGACTGGGGGGAGAAGCAGAGAATCAGAGAGTCCCCGGGGGTCGGGGGGAGACTCCGGCCGCTCGGCCTCAGGCAGAGGCGGGCGGACAACTGAAACCCTGCCCGGTGTTTCACCCACAACCACAGCGGGTGGACAACAGCATCTCTCCCGGAGCTTTTATCTGGGATGGAGAGGGGAATTTCGTGAGGTGGGGGAGGGTGGACGGGGAGGATGAGTGTAGAGAGTAAAGAGGATTGCGAGATTGCGGTGGGGATGGGGGAATGAAGCGAATTATTCAGATGTGGAGGCAGATCGGAGCAGGTTGATATTGAGGTTATCGGTAATTTGAGGTTGTTAAAGAGGAGGTGGAGGTGCGTGGTGGGATCGTCATGAAAGGGGGCAGACACGAGGGGCCAGATGAACTGCTCTTGTGTTTTTTGAGTGGTGGGTTGGACAAAGGGAAGGGTGGGTTTGTTAGTCAATTGGAGTGGGTGCAAACGGATTTACAACAACTTCATCAGGTCTGAAGGCCTGTGTTATCAGGTGAAGTTAGACAGTCGGAAGGTCATAATGTCATAAGTGAAAGTATTAGAATTATGCCATTTGGCCCATCAAGTCTACTCCATCATTCAATCATGGCTGATCTATCTCTCCCTCCTAACCCCATTCTCCTGCTCTCTCCCCATAACCTTTGACACCTGTACTAATCAAGAATCCAGCTATCTCTGCCTGAATTAGTCACCGACTTGGCCTCCACAGCCTTCTGTGGCAATGAATTCCACAAATTCACCACCCTCGGATTAAAAACATTTCCCCTTATCTCCTTCCTAAAAGTACATCCTTTAATTCTGAGGCTATGACCTCCAGTCCGAGACTCTCTCACTAATGGAAACATCCTCTAAACATACATTCTATCAAAGCCTTTCACTCATCTGTATTTTTCAATGAGGTCCCCCCTTATTCTTCTAAATTCCAGTGAGTACAGGCCCAATGCCGACAAACACTCATCAATAGACAATAGACAATAGGTGCGGGAGGAGGCCATTCGGCCCTTTGAGCCCGCACCGCCATTCAATGTGATCATGGCTGATCTTTCTCAATCAGTACCCCGTTCCTGCCTTCTCCCCATACCCTCTGACTCCGCTATCCTTAAGAGCTCTATCTAGCTCTCTCTTGAATGCATTCAGAGAATTGGCCTCCAATGCCTTCTGAGGCAGAGAATTCCACAGATTCACAACTCTGACTGAAAAAGTTTTTCCTCCTCTCAGTTCTCATGTCATCATAGGTTAATCTACTCAGTTCTGGAACAGACTATTCAGACTGTGACATTTTTTCATGGGAGCCTGTCAGGGTGACAATGTAGATGTGTATAAGATGCACAGTACTTTACCCAAGGTTGGAGAGTCTAAACCTCGAGCGTATAGAAAAGACAGACAGGTGGGCAGAGGGGGTGGGGTTGCTCTGATGGTAAGGAATGATATTCATTCCCTTGCAAGGGGTGACATAGAATCAGGAGATGTTGAATCAGTATGGATAGAAATGAGAAATTGTAAGGGTAAAAAGACCCTAATGGGAGTTATCTATAGGCCCCCAAACAGTAGCCTCGACATAGGGTGCAAGTTGAATCAGGAGATAAAATTGGCGTGTCAAAAATGTAATGCTACGGTGGTTATGGGAGCTTTCAACATGCAGGTAGACTGGGAAAATCAGGTTGGAAATGGACCCCAGGAAAGAGAGTTTGTGGAGTGCCTTCGAGATGGATTCTTAGAACAGCTTGTACTGGAGCCTACCAGGGAGAAGGCAATTCTGGATTTAGTGTTGTGTAATGATCCTGATCTGATAAAGGGACTAGAGGTAAAAGAGCCATTAGGAGGCAGTGATCACAACATGATAAGTTTTACTCTGCAAATGGAAAGGCAGAAGGGAAAATCGGAAGTGTCAGTATTACAGTATAGCAAAGGGGATTACAGAGGCATGAGGCAGGAGCTGGCCAAAATTGACTGGAAGGAGGCCCTAGCAGGGAAGACGATAGAACAGCAATGGCAGGTATTCCTGGGAACAATGCAGAGGTTGCAGGATCAATTTATTCCAAAGAGGTGGAAAGACTCTAAGGGGAGTAAGAGACACCTGTGGCTGACAAGGGAAGTCAGGGACAGCATAAAAATTAAGGAGAGGAAGTATAACATAGCAAAGAAGAGTGGGAAGACAGAGGATTGGGACTCTTTTAAAGAGCAACAAAAGTTAACTAAAAAGGCAATACGGGGAGAAAAGATGAGGTACGAGGGTAAACTAGCCAATAATATAAAGGAGGATAGCAAAAGTTTTTTTAGGTACGTGAAGAGGAAAAAAATAGTCAAGGCAAATGTGGGTCCCTTGAAGACAGAAGCAGGGGAATTTATTATGGGCAACAAAGAAATGGCAGACGAGTTAAACCGTTACTTTGGATCTGTCTTCACTGAGGAAGATACACACAATCTCCCAAATGTTCTAGGGGCCGGAGAACCTAGGGTGATGGAGGAACTGAAGGAAATCCACATTAGGCAGGAAATGGTTTTGGGTAGACTGATGGGACTGAAGGCTGATAAATCCCCAGGGCCTGATGGTCTGCATCCCAGGGTACTTCAGGAGGTGGCTCTACAAATAGTGGAAGCATTGGAGATCATTTTTCAATGTTCTATAGATTCAGGATCAGTTCCTGTGGATTGGAGGATAGCAAATGTTATCCCACTTTTTAAGAAAGGAGGGAGAGAGAAAATGGGTAATTATAGACCAGTTAGTCTGAAATCAGTGGTGGGGAAGATGCTGGAGTCAATTATAAAAGACGAAATTGCTGAGCATTTGGATAGCAGTAACAGGATCATTCCGAGTCAGCATGGATTTACGAAGGGGAAATCATGCTTGACAAATCTACTGGAATTTTTTGAGGATGTAACTAGGAAAATTAACAGGGGAGAGTCAGTGGATGTGGTGTACCTCGACTTTCTGAAAGCCTTCGACAAGGTCCCACATAGGAGATTAGTGGGCAAAATTAGGGCACATGGTATTGGGGGTAGGGTACTGACATGGATAGAAAATTGGTTGACAGACAGAAAGCAAAGAGTGGGGATAAATGGGTCCCGTTCGGAATGGCAGGCAGTGACCAGTGGGGTCTGGGAACCCAGCTATTTACGATATACATTAATGACTTAGACGAAGGGATTAAAAGTACCATTAGCAAATTTGCAGATGATACTAAGCTGGGGGGTAGTGTGAATTGTGAGGAAGATGCAATAAGGCTGCAGGGTGACTTGGACAGGTTGTGTGAGTGGGCAGATACATGGCAGATGCAGTTTAATGTAGATAAGTGTGAGGTTATTTACTTTGGAAGTAAGAATAGAAAGGCAGATTATTATCTGAATGGTGTCAAGTTAGGAGGAGGGGGAGTTCAACGAGATCTGGGTGTCCTAGTGCATCAGTCAATGAAAGGAAGCATGCAGGTACAGCAGGCAGTGAAGAAAGCCAATGGAATGTTGGCCTTCATAACAAGAGGAGTTGAGTATAGGAGCAAAGAGGTCCTTCTACAGTTGTACCGGGCCCTGGTGAGACCGCACCTGGAGTACTATGTGCAGTTTTGGTCTCCAAATTTGAGGAAGGATATTCTTGCTATGGAGGGCGTGCAGCCTAGGTTCACTAGGTTAATTCCCGGAATGGCGGGACTGTCGTATGTTGAAAGGCTGGAGCGATTGGGCTTGTATACATTGGAATTTAGAAGGATGAGGGGGGGATCTTATTGAAACATATAAGATAATTAGGGGATTGGACACATTAGAGGCAGGAAACATGTTCCCAATGTTGGGGGAGTCCAGAACAAGGGGCCAGTTTAAGAATAAGGGGTAGGCCATTTAGAGCGGAGATGAGGAAGAACTTTTTCAGTCAGAGAGTGGTGAAGGTGTGGAATTCTCTGCCTCAGAAGGCAGTGGAGGCCAGTTCATTGGATGCTTTCAAGAGAGAGCTGGATAGAGCTCTTAAGGATAGCGGAGTGAGGGGGTATGGGGAGAAGGCAGGAACGGGGTACTGATTGAGAGTGATCAGCCATGATCGCATTGAATGGCGGTGCTGGCTCGAAGGGCTGAATGGCCTACTCCTGCACCTATTGTCTATTGTCAGTTTAAGGTGAGAGTGGAAACAATAAAAAGGACCTGAGGAGCAGGTTTTTCCGTCAGTGGGTAGTGTAGATGTGGAATGATCTGACAGAGGAAGTGGTCGAGGCAGGTACACAGTTCACAGAGAATTGGGTAGATACGTGGATAAGAAAGACTTGGAAGGATATGAGCCAGACTCAGGCAAGTGGGGCTAGCTTGGTTGGGCAACTTGGTTGGCATGGTCGAGTCCAGTCAAAGGGCCTGTTGCTGTGCTACAAAGCTCTCTGACTCTGTGATGCTTCCCAGCAGATGAGCTTGGTGGGAGATCAAATCTTCAATTTCCCTAAAATACCTTTGATCATTGCATCTAAGTATTACTTAAAGGTAGACACAATCAAAGGTAGACCCAGAATGCTGGAGTAACTCAGCAGGACAGGCAGTATCTCTGGAGAAAAGGAATGGGCGACGTTTAGGGTTGAGACCCTTCTTCAGATTGAAGAAGGGTCTCGACCCGAAACATCGCCCATTCCCTTTCTCCAGAGATGCTGCCTGCTGCTGATTTACTCCAGCATTTTATGTCTACCCTCGATTTAAACCTGCATCTGTAGTGCTTTCCTACATACATTACTTAAAGATGTCAGAAACAAGAACAATGGAAAAGGTATAAGCTTTACCATGCTTGAAGTCATCAGATGTTTCTTTAAATGCCGTGTTGAATGAAACAGGGCAATGAAACTTTTCAATCGGCAAGGCATCATCTACCACCGACAGTGGTTTGGCTTCATCACGAACCCTGTGAACATTTAACAGCTGGTTATCAACTGAGCATTGGAAATGTTTTGAACTGTTCCACAAAAACTTACAATGTTTCCGTCAAGAGCATGTCCTACCTTCGCTTGCCACCAGCTTCCCCCTGAAAGAAATAAAACACAAATCTCAATTGACTGAGATGTTACGTCCTCATGCCGACAGCGGGAATTTCTCCACATTTCTACAACCCTCTGATAATTCCCATTTCCCAACTCTTATCGCTGCTGCCATGCAGATAGAAAGCTGATATTGTCGTAGAGATGTAGAACGATGGGGAAAAGCACAAGGAGTGTTCATGAGAATGATGCTATAACTGAGAGGATGGAGCTCAATGCAAAGAATGAGCAGGTCGACGGATTTTATCTGGAGAAGATGTCAGGAATGATAAGGTAGAATTTAAGTTTAGCGGTGAATTTAAATGGGAGGGGGGGGGGGATGAAATATCTCTAATCGATGGGAGAGCAATAATCAATGCTGAAATGTAACGTCATAGAGTCATAGAGTCCTACAGCACAGAAAGAGGACCTTCGGCCCATCGTGTCCGTGCCGCCCGTTACAAAACACAGTCTAATTTTAATCCCATTTTCCTGCATTTGGACCGTAGCCCTGAATGTTGTAGCATTTCAAGTGCCCATCCAAATGCTTTTTAAATGTTGTGAGTGTTCCCGCCTCCACCACCACCCCAGGCAGTGAGTTCCAGACTCCAACCACCCTCTGGGTGAAAAAGATATTTCTCACATCCCCCCGAAACCTCCCTCCCCTTACCCTGTATCTATGTCCCCTCGTTGTTGAACCTTCCACCAGTGGAAGAAGTTCCCCGCCATCTACCTTATCTATGCCCCTCATGATCTTGTACACCTCGATCATGTCCCCTCTCAGCCTTCTCTGCTCCAGGGAAAACAACCCCAGCCTCTTCTATAAATACTGAAAGGAATGCAGTCATGAGAACATGGACCTCACTTGCATTGGAGGGACTGAATCCAACAGCAGAGATAATTTAAGGGCAAGCGGTATAAACACGTGAGCACTCCTGAAATTCGGGATATTGTTACCGGGTGTGGTGAGTAGATGGGAGGGATGTTGAGTGGAGCAGAAATCTTGACTGGATAGGATGGGCGAATGGCCTGTCTATGATGTAGAATGGGATGTCATTCTATGGTGAACAAAGGTGGGTAAAACAGACAGAGCAAATTCCCCCACGGTGACCACCCACTGCTGATGGGAACCGGATATAGATGATCAATCTGCTGTGTGCGCCACGTTCTAGATTTCAATGTTAATCCCCACAATGTGGTCATGGCTGATCCAGCCCAGGACTGAACTCCTCCGCTTTGTCCCATTCCCTTTGATTTCAGTTCCCCAAATTTTCAAAAATGTATCTTCCCCTGGTATAAATACATCCAACAGGTTAAACCTCTAAGAGTCTCTTGGTTGGAGATTCCCAGAGATTTACTGCCCTCTGTCCATTTGTGGTCCTTGACAATAGACAATAGGTGCAGGAGGAGGCCATTCGGCCCTTCGAGCCAGCACCACCATTCAATGCGATCATGGCTGATCATTCTCAATCAGTACCCCGTTGCTGCCTTCTCCCCATACCCCCTGACTCCGCTATCCTTGAGCTCTATCTAGCTCTCTCTTGAATGCATTCAGAGAATTGGCCTCCACTGCCTTCTGAGGCAGAGAATTCCACAGTTTCACAACTCTCTGACTGAAAAAGTTTTTCCTCATCTCAGTTCTAAATGGCCTACCCCTTATTCTTAAACTGTGGCCCCTTGTTCTGGACTCCCCCAACATCGGGAACATGTTTCCTGCCTCTTACGTGTCCAACCTCTTAATAATCTTATATGTTTCAATAAGATCTCCTCTCATCCTTCTAAATTCCAGTGTATACAAGCCGAGCCGCTCCAGTCTTTCAACATATGACAGTCCCGCCATTCTGGGAATTAACCTAGTAAACCTACACTGCACGCCCTCAATAGCAAGAATATCCTTCCTCAAATTTGGAGACCAAAACTGCACACAGTACTCCAGGTGCGGTCTCTTTAGGGCCCTATACAATTGCAGAAGGACCTCTTTGCTCCTATACTCAACTCCTCTTGTTATGAAGGCCAACATTCCATTGGCTTTCTTCACTGCCTGCTGTACCTGCATGCTTCCTTTCAGTGACTGATGCACTAGGACACCCAGATCTCGTTGTACGTCTCCTTTTCCTAAGTTGACACCATTCATTTAATAATCTGCCTTCTTATTCTTACAAACCAAAGTGGATAACCTCACACTTATCCACATTAAACTGCATCTGCCATGCATCTGCCATGCATCTGCCCACTCACACAACCTGTCCAATTCACCCTGCAACCTCATAGCATCTTCCTCACAGCTCACACTGCCACCCAGCTTTGTATTATCTGCAAATTTGCTAATGGTACTTTTAATCCCTTCATCCAAGTCATTAATGTATATTGTAAATAGCTTTGGCCCAGCACCGAGCCTTGCGGTACCCCACTAGTCACTGACTGCCATTCTGAAAGGGACCCATTTCTCCCCACACTTTGCTTTCTGTCTGTTAACCAATTTTCTATCCATGTCAGTACCCTACCCCCAATACCATTGCCCACAAATCTCCTATGTGGGGCCTTGTCGAAGGCTTTCTGAAAGTCGAGGTACACCACATCCACCGGCTCTCCCCAGTCAATTTTCCTAGTTACATCCTCAAAAAATTCCAGAAGATTAGTCAACATGATTTCCCCTTCGTAAATCCATGCTGACTCGGAACGATCCTGTTACTGCTATCCAAATGCTCCACAATTTTGTCTTTTATAATTTACTCCAGCATCTTCCCCACCACTGATGTCAGACTAACTGGTTTATAATTTCCAGTTTTCTCTCTCCCTCCTTCCTTAAAAGTGTGATAACATTAGCTACCCTCCAATCCACAGGAACTGATCCTGAATCTATAGAACATTGGAAAATGATCGCCAATCCGTCCACAATTTCTAGAGCCACCTCCTTAAGTACCCTGGGATGCAGACCATCAGGCCCTGGGGATTTATCAGCCTTCAGTCCCATCAGTCTACCCAACACTGTTTCCTGCCTAATGTGAATCTCCTTCAGTTCCTCTGTCACCCTGGGATCTCTGGTCACGAGAATATCTGGGAGATTGTTTGTATCTTCCTTAGTGAAGACAGATCCAAAGTACCGGTTCAACTCGTCTGCCATTTCCTTGTTTCCCATAATAAATTCCCCATCTTCTGTCTTCAAGGGACCCACATTTGCCTTGACTATTTTTTTCCTCTTTACATACCTAAAAAAGCTTTTACTATCCTCCTTTATATTATTGGCTAGTTTACCGTCATACCTCATCGTTTCACACCATATTGCCTTCTTAGTCATCTTCTGTTGCTCTTTAAAAGAGTCCCAATCCTCTGGCTTCCCACTCTTCTTTGCTTTGTTGTACTTCTGCTCTTTTATTTTTATGCTGTCCTTGACTTCCCTTGTCAGCCATTGGTGTCTCTTACTCCCCTTGGAATCTTTCCTCCTCTTTGGGATAAATTGATCCTGCGACTTCTGCATTAGAAAACCTTGACTTTCAGAAAGCCTTTGACAAGGTTCCCAGAGTGTGGGCCAAAGGGTGCTGCCTGACCCGCTGAGTTACTCCAGCACTCTGTGAAACGTCACCTATCCATGTTCTCCACAGATGCTGCCTGACCCGCTGAGTTACTCCAGCACTCTGTGAAACGTTACCTATCTATGTTCTCCACAGATGCTGCCTGACCCGCTGAGTTACCTCAGCACTCTGTGAAACGTCACCTATCCATGTTCTCCACAGATGCTGCCTGACCCGCTTAGATACTCCAGCACTCTGTGAAACGTCACCTATCCATGTTCTCCACAGATGCTGCCTGACCCGCTGAGTTACTCCAGCACTCTGTGAAACGTCACCTATCCATGTTCTCCACAGATGCTGCCTGACCCGCTGAGTTACTCCAGCACTCTGTGAAACGTTACCTATCGATGTTCTCCACAGATGCTGCCTGACCCGCTAAGTTACCTCAGCACTCTGTAAAACGTCACCTATCCATGTTCTCCACAGATGCTGCCTGACCCGCTTAGATACTCCAGCACTCTGTGAAACGTCACCTATCCATGTTCTCCACAGATGCTGCCTGACCCGCTGAGTTACTCCAGCACTCTGTGAAACGTCACCTATCCATGTTCTCCAGAGATGCTGCCTGACGCGCTGAGTTACTCCAGTTTATTGCATCTACACTCTTGTTTAAGACCCCCACACCCTGGGGAAAAGGCCTGTGACCATCCACATTACCAACGCTCCTCATGGTTTTATACACCTCAACAAGAATCCCCCTCATCCCCAGAGTAGGGACCTACCCTGTGCAGTCTCTCCCTGTAACCTAACCCCCACTGTGCCCGTGCCAAGCTGGTCTATCCCTTCTGCACCCTCTCCAGCACCATGCCACCTCCCTGTAGCTGGGCGCTAGAACTGTGGTCTCACCAACGACGTACAGATAGAAACATCATGATGTACAATGGTGGCACAGCGGTAGAGCTGCTGCCTCACAGCGCCAGAGACCAGGGTTCGATCCTGACCACGGGTGCTGTCTGCGTGGAATCTGTACGTTCTCCCCGTGACCTGCGTGGGTTGTCTCCGGGATCTCCGGTTTAGGTCATAAGTGATAGGTGTAGAATTGGGCCATTCGGCCCATCAGGTCTACTCCACCATTCAATCACGGCTGATTTATCTCTCCATCCTAACCCCATTCTCCTGCCTTCTCCCCATAACCCCTGACACCCGCACTGATCAACAATTTATCTATCTCTGCCTTAAAAATATCCAATAGACAATAGGTGCAGGAGGAGGCCATTCGGCCCTTCGAGCCAGCACCCCCATTCAATGTGATCATGGCTGATCATTCTCAATCAGTACCCCGTTCCTGCCTTCTCCCCATACCCCCTGACTCCGCTATCCTTAAGAGCTCTATCCAGCTCTCTCTTGAATGCATTCAGAGAATTGGCCTCCACTGCCTTCTGAGACAGAGAATTCCACAGATTCACAACTCTCTGACTGAAAAAGTTTTTCCTCATCTCAGTTCTAAATGGCCTACCCCTTATTCTTAAACTGTGGCCCCTTGTTCTGGACTCCCCCAACATTGGGAACATGTTTCCTGCCTCTAACGTGTCCAACCCCTTAATAATCTTATACGTTTCAATAAGATCTCCTCTCATCCTTCTAAATTCCAGTGTATACAAGCCTAGTCGCTCCAGTCTTTCAACACATGATAGTCCCACCATTCCGGGAATTAACCTAGTAAACCTACGCTGCACGCCCTCAATAGCAAGAATATCCTTCCTCAAATTTGGAGACCAGATCCACTGACTTGTGGCCTCCACAGCCGTCTGTAGCAAAGAATCCCACAGATTCACCACCCTCTGACTAAAGAAATTCCTCCTCATCTCCTTCCTGAAGGAACGTCCTTTAATTCTGAGGCTGTGCCCTCTGGTCCTAGACTCTCCCACTAGTGGAAACACCCTCTCCACATCCACCCTATCCGGGTCTTTCACTATTCGGTAGGTTTCAATGAGGTCCCCCCTCATTCTTCTAAACTCCAGCAAGTACAGCGAAAATTGCTGACAATATTCCAAATGGGGCCTGACCAGTGCCTTGTAGAGCCTCAGCATAACACCCCCTGTTTTTGTACACAAGCCCTCTTGAAATAACTGAGTTTGCTTTCTTTACTACTGACACTCTTCCCTCCAAACCTCTCAAGACTGATAGGCTTGTAGGTTAATTGGCTTCTGTAAAATTAGAGATTGTCCCTTGTGTGTGTGTAGGGCAGCGTTAGTGCGGCCTGATCGCTGGTCGCTGCGTACCCGGTGGGCCGAAGGGTCTGTTTCTGCGCCGTATTACTAAGCTAAATGACATTTTCACTGATGAATGTAGACACAAAATGCTGTGCCAACTCAGCGGGTCAGGCAGCATCTGTGGAGAACATGGATAGGTGACGTTTCACAGAGTGCTGGAGTAACTCAGCGGGTCAGGCAGCATCTCTGGAGAGAAGGAATGGGTTTATTCACAAAATGCTGGAGTAACTCAGCAGGTCAGGCAGCATCTCGGGAGAGAAGGAATGGGTGACGTTTCGGGTTCTTAAGAGAAGGATCTCGACCCGAAAAGTCACCCATTCCTTCTCTCCACAGATAGAAACATAGAAAATAGGTGCAGGAGTAGGCCATTCGGCCCTTCAAGCCTGCACCGCCATTCAATATGATCATGGCTGATCATCCAGCTGAGTAACCTGTACCTGCCTTCTCTCCATACCCCCTGATACCTTTAGCCACAAGGGCCACATCTAACTCCCTCTTAAATATAGCCAATGAACTGGCCTCAACTACCTTCTGTGGCAGAGAATTCCACAGACTCACCACTCTCTGTGCGAAGAAATGTTTTCTCATCTCGGTCCTAAAAGACTTCCCCCTTATCTTTAAGCTGTGACCCCTTATTCTGGACTTCCCCAACATCGGGAACAATCTTCCCGCATCTAGCCTCTCCAACCCCTTAAGAATTTTATATGTTTCAATAAGAACCCCCCTCAGTCTTCTAAATTCCAGCGAGTATAAGCCTAGTCTATCCAGTCTTTCTTCATATGAAAGTCCTGCCATCCCAGGGATCAATCTGGTGAACCTTCTCTGTACTCCCTCTAAGGCTAGAATGTCTTTCCTCAGATTAGGAGACCAAAACTGTACACAATACTCCAGGTGCGGTCTCACCAAGGCCCTGTACAACTGCAGCAGAACCTCCCTGCTCCTATACTCAAATCCTCTTGCTATGAATGCTAACATACCATTCGCTTTCTTCACTGCCTGCTGCACCTGCACGCTTGCTTTCAATGACTGGTGCACCATGACACCCAGGTCACATTGCATCTCCCCTTTTCCTAATTGGCCACCATTCAGGTAATACTCTGCTTTCCTGTTCTTGCCGCCAAAGTGGATAACCTCACATTTATCCACATTATATTGCATCTGCCATGCATTTGCCCACTCTCCTAATCTTTCCAAGTCACTCTGCAGCCTCCTAGCATCCTCCTCGCAGCTAACACTGCCACCCAGCTTCGTGTCATCTGCAAACTTAGAGATATTGCATTCAATTCCCTCGTCCAAATCATTAATATATATTGTAAATAACTGGGGTCCCAGCACTGAGCCTTGCGGTACCCCACTAGTCACTGCCTGCCATTCCGAAAAGGACCCGTTTATTCCTACTCTTTGCTTCCTGTCCGCCAACCAATTCTCTATCCATCTCAACACTGAACCCCCAATACTGTGTGCTTTAAGTTTGTACCCCAATCTCCTATGTGGGACCTTGTCGAAGGCCTTCTGAAAGTCCAGATATAACACATCGACTGGTTCTCCCTTATCCACTCTACTAGTTAAATCCTCGAAAAATTCTATAAGATTCGTCAGGCATGATTTGCCTTTCATAAATCCATGCTGACTTTGTCCGATGATTTCACCACTTTCCAAATGTGATGCTATCACATCTTTAACAACTGACTCTAGCATTTTCCCCACTACCGATGTTAGGCTAACTGGTCTATAATTCCCCGTTTTCTCTCTCCCTCCCTTTTTAAAAATGGGGTCACATTAGCTACCCTCCAATCCTCAGGAACTACTCCAGAATCTAAAGAGTTAAAAAAAATTATCACTAATGCATCCACTATTTCTGAGGTTACTTTCTTAAGCACTCTGAGATGCAGCCTATCTGGCCCTGGGGATTTATCGGCCTTTAATCCATTTAATTTACCTAACACCACTTCCCGACTAACCTGGATTACCCTCAGTTCCTCCATCTCGTAAGACCCCCGGTCCCCTGCTATTTCCGGCAGATTGTTTATGTCTTCCCTAGTGAAGACAGAACCAAAGTAGTTGTTCAATTGGTCTGCCATCTCCTTGTTCCCTATGATCAATTCACCTGTTTCCGACTGCAAGGGACCTACATTTGTCTTAACTAGTCTTTTTCTCTTCACATATCTATAAAAGCCTTTGCAGTCAGTTTTTATGTTCCCTGCCAGTTTTCTCTCATAACCTATTTTCCCTTTCCTAATTAAGCCCTTTATCCTCCTCTGCTGGACCTGGTTTGTTCTTTTGCCAAACTGGGATGAACAATTGTTGTAGTTCATGTAGATGAGGCCCGACCCGCTGAGTTACCCCAGTACAGTGTTTGACTGACAATTGTCCACTCCCAACTGCGTGGACAGCAACTCTCGTTCTCTCTCTCTCTACCCCCTCTCCCCATATCTCTCTCCCTCCCTCCTTCCCCCCCTCTCCCTCCATCTCTCCCCCTCTCCCTCCCTCCCTCCATCTACCTCTCTCCCCCATCTCTCTCTCCCCATCTCTCTTTCTCCACATCTCTCTCTCCCCTTACTCTCCCCCTCCCTCCCCTACTCTCCCTCACTCTCTCTCTCCCCCCCATCTCTCTCCCCCATCTCTCTCTCCCCCATCTCCCCCCCCTCCATCTCTCTCCCCCCCATGTCTCTACCTGCCAGCAGGCACAGCAGATGTACGGCCGTGCAGAGAGAGCGCCGCCCCGGTCCTGGTCCCGGTCACGTCTGGCGACCCACTCCAGGCTGTGGAGAAACTCTCTGGTGAAGCGGGACAGAGAAAAGGGAGACTGACTGACTGAGGGACTGACGCAGCTCCGGCCCCCGCTCCCCCCCCTCCCGCTTCCCCCCCCCCCCCCCCCCCGCTCCTCCCCCCCCGCTCCTCCCCCCCCCCGCTCCTCCTCCCCCCCCGCTCCTCCCCCCCCCCGCTCCTCCTCCCCCCCCCCCCCCCCCGCTCCTCCTCCCCCCCCCCCCCCCCGCTCCTCCTCCCCCCCCCCCCGCTCCTCCTCCCCCCCCCCCCCCCGCTCCTCCTCCCCCCCCCCCCCCGCTCCTCCTCCCCCCCCCCGCTCCTCCTCCCCCTCCCCCCCCCCGCTCCTCCTCCCCCCCCCCCCCCCCGCTCCTCCTCCCCCCCCCCCCCCCGCTCCTCCTCCCGCTCCCCCTCCCGCCCCGCCCCCCGGCTCTCCAGGCCCCGGCCCTGGAGCGCGCATGCGTACATTCCACATGACGCAGCAGCGGCCGCCCAGAGGCGCGCAGGCGCACTTCGCCGAGGTGCCATCACGCAGCGGGTCCGGGGCTTGGCCGCGGGGGCGGAGCCAGGGGCGGAGGGCGGGGGCAGGGGCGGAGGGCGGGGGCGGAGGGCGGGGCCAGGGGCGGAGGGCGGGGCCAGGGCGGGCCCTGCAGCTTCACATTTCACTACTCTCCTCATCTGACACCCTTTCTGACTCTATTCACCTTTAGCCTTACCTTTTCATGAATGAATGAATAAGTTTATTGGCCAAGTATGTGCACATTCAAGGAATATGCCTTGGTGCTCCGCTCACAAATGACAACACAAACACAGAGTTACCGGGATAGGGGGGAGGGGGGGGGGGGTCAGGTTCATTGGGAATGTGAGGGGCAGTGTTTTCTGTGGGTGATGAAGCAAGCAGGTACAATGACATAGAAATATAGAAAATAGGTGCAGGAGTAGGCCATTCGGCCCTTCGAGCCTGCACCACCATTCAATATGATCTTGGCTGATCATCCAGCTCAGTAACCTGTACCTGCCTTCTCTCCATATCCCCTGATCCCTTTAGCCACAAGGGCCACATCTAACTCCCTCTTAAATATAGCCAATGAACTGGCCTAAACTACCTTCTGTGGCAGAGAATTCCACCATTCAGGTAATACTCTGCTTTCCTGTTCTTGCCGCCAAAGTGGATAACCTCATATTTATCCACATTATATTGCATCTACCATGCATTTGCCCACTCGCCTAATCTATCCAAGTCAATCTGCAGCCTCCTAGCGTCCCCCTCGCAGCTAACCCACACACAGACACCCACACACAGACACACACACACACCCACACACTGGGTGTGTCCAGACAACTGCTGGAGTGTCGGTGTCTACTAGACTGGGGTAAATAAGCTCAGCCACACAATTAATGTGTTGTCTATTTTTTATTACAAGGCCAAGAACTGTAACACAAGCACCCACACACACACGCACACACACACAGACCCACACACACACACACACACACCCACACAGACACAGACACACACACAGTCACCCACACACACACCCACACACACACAGACACACACACACACAGACCCACACTCACACACACAGACCCACACTCACACACAGACAGACACACAGACCCACACTCACACACACACACAGACCCACACACAGACACCCACACCCACACACAGACCCCCACACACAGACCCACACACACACACCCACCCAAACACAGACACACGCACAGACACAATCACCCACACACAGACCCACACACACACACACCCACACACACCCACACACAGACACACACACAGACACAATCACCCACACACAGACCCACACACACAGAGACACACCCACCCACACACAGACACACACCCACACAGACACAGCCACAATCACCCACACACACCGAGACACACACACCCACACACACACCCACACACAGACACACACACAGACACAATCATCCACACAGAGACACACACACCCACACACCCACACCAAGACACACAGACACACACCCACACACAGACCCACACACACACACAGACACAATCACACACACAGAGACACACATACCCACACACACACACACACACACACACAGACCCACACACAGACACACACCCACACACACCCACACACGGACCCACACACACACACCCACACACCCACACACACACCCACAGACACACACAAACACCCACACACAGACACACACACAGACACACACAAACACCCACACAGACGTGTGTCACATGTGCGTGCTGTTTCTTTCAACAAGACGACTTTCACCGAGAAGGTGAATGTGTTGCACGCAGTAACAGGGTATTGTCTTTCCTACTTTTTATGCAACCAAATCTCAGCGACTGTCGCGCGTCTGTCACCTCACAACACAACATTCTCTCCAGGTCTCCGATTTTATTGCAGATTTTATTTTAACAGCAGTCGCTCTAAGTTGATGTTTAACCACCGTTTCACGCTCTACGTAGAGATAACTTAATACATCTTCCATTTCGTTTCTGCCCTTAGACTGCCCGGCGCTCGCCCGCCCGGTTATTGACACATTCAGACTCGTTTAACGTGTTACCAGCCTCTTGCTGGTGTGTAATCAGTGGCAGATTGCCAGAGGCACTTCACCCTGAACACTCGCAGCAAAACAACATTATTCAGCACAGAATCAATTCCCCGCGCACTGCAGGGCGTGTCGTTTACACCTGCGGTTCTGTACGAGTCCGCAGCTTCCTGAAGGCGGTGGCGTTTTGAACCAGAAAGTGGTCGGAATTAAAAATGGCTTCGAAACACCAGATCCAGTGTTTAACTGAAGACGCGATTTGTCCCATTTGTCTGGATTTCTTCACCGATCCGGCGACACTGGAGTGCGGGCACAACTTCTGCCGATCCTGTATCACACAGAGTTGGGACAAGGAGGGGAGAAACTCCTGCCCGGTATGTAGAGAGGAGATTGCAGACCGCACCCTCAAAGTAAATCGGGCCTTGGCGAATATCGCTGAGACAGCTCGAGCACTGAGCCTGAACACGGGAGGGAAGGAAAGTAAACTTTACTGCGAGGAACATCAGGAAGAACTGAAGCTGTTTTGTGAAACCGACAAGAAACTGGTCTGCCTGATCTGCCGAGACACGCGGGAACACAGAGAGCATCGCTTCATGCCGATTAAAGAAGCTGTTGAAAGCTACAAGGTAAAAGCAAACAGAATGTGATCAACTGATGAATTTTCAATTCTGCGTTTTGCGGACCGCGCTCCCTCGGCGACTGTTCGGTTCACCCAGCCTCCCACCCAAACTAGCCCTTCCCCAGGTACTTGCCCCAGCCACCGCTGGAGATGAAACACCTGTCCCTGTACCTTCCCCCTCACGTCCATGCAGGGACTCCAGCAGTCCTTCCAGGTGAGACAGCCCGCGGCTCTCTGCTGATACGCTCCACGACCCGATGAGTTCTACAGCAGTTTGTGTCTTTTTGTAAACTTTCATGTGCAGTTCCGTGTCTGCAGTTCATTGGTTCCGTCTGGTCTAATTCTTTCACTGACTGAATCTGAATCTCAATCCCAGGAGCAGATTAAAACTTCCTTGGAGATTCTCACAAAAAATAAATCAGCGGTGGGGGACATGGAGCAGCAACAGAAAGAGAAGATTTCTGGAGTCCGGGTAAGGTTTCCAGTTTCCCTTCTCTGATCTTGTGCTATTGTCTTAGATTCCAGGCTCGATAATATTGACCTTCACCTTTCATTTGACAGGAACAGTCACAGAACCTGTTGACCTACATCACATCGGTATTTGCTGAACTGCGCCAGATTCTCAATGAGAAAGAGCGGCTCTTTCTCAAGGATCTCCGGGAAGACGAGGAGAGCGTTCTAAATCCAATGGAGAATAATCTACGAGCGATTCAAGAGGAGATAAACTCTATTCAAGAGAAACTCTTAAAGCTGCAGGAGCGGATGAACCAAACGGACAGTTTGATATTTCTGAAGGTAGGGAGTTACAAATTCAATTTGGTTCAATGTAAGGCTGTGAAAGTCGACTCGACTTAGCTCCAAAATAAGTACGCAAAACACAAGACTCAGTTAAATCGTTTTACTGAAACACCAAGGTGGGAGAGACACAGAGACCTGAGTTCACTGTTGTTCGCTCAAACACCTACTTCTGTCATCTCAAAGAACATACAGATTACAGTCAGTATTTATACAGTTGAAAACAGCACAAAGCAGATGCAGTAATTTTCCATGGTTACATAGCATAAAGCAGTCTCAGCAGATACATAGTAGAGTTCCCATAATAGAGTTCCTTTAATTGTGTTAGGGAGTCAAACAGGAGTACAGGGGAGTAAAGGGAGTCACATAGCTAAGATGATTAGAGAGGTACCGTTAGGCGATAAGGAGGTACCATAACATCTAGTTCAGAACATTGAAATGTCCAGAACTCAACAACAAACCCAGAAAAACAACTTCTAAACCTTGGGAAGCAACTTCTTATCTGCAGGTGTCCATGAATGTGAAGGACTACCTTGCAAAAGCCTGTTTTCAATACAATAACCAAAACAAGCTTTTGTACAGATCTTTCTAACAAGCTGCTAAGGTATCGAACTTCCCAGCACAAAATGTCCTCCAAAGGTGCCACAAAATGGTTTCCCCAAAGTTAGCTTCCACAAGGCCACAATCACAAAATAGTGGGTAACAGTCTGAAATAAATGCAGAATTTCCCAATAATTCAGGGCTGATTGAAACAGCCCAGTCGGTAGGGAAGACGAACACCTCATATTTTGAGCAGACGGCAACCCAACATGTAACATATATTCTCCTGTTACAGGTAAACCTTATCCCCTTCAGTTGTCCCTGTTCCTTCAACTGTTCCCCACAGGCATTTCTTTTCATCCCCAGTCCCCGTCACTATGTTGCTTCCCCTTCTCCAACCGCAGATCCCCCAACCCTTCCTACTGGGAACCCAACACATTCTCTCCAGTTGATTTCCATCCCATCCCTTCCATTGCATTCAACATTTATCTTCCTGACCAGATTCCAATTCAGTAGCAAGTTTTCTCTCCTTCGCCATCAGCCGCAGGGATATCCATCAGTCTGTCATATGTCCGTCGTCACACAACTTCACCTGTCGCTTGCCATTTATTGCCCCACTTTCTTCCCTTCACCTCTACCATCTCTTCCAGAAGATTTAAAGGGGCTCCTGTTCAGAAACGTCATGTGTACATTTCCCTCCTCAGATGCTGGCTGGCCTGATCACGATTTCACTCTATGGAGTACCTTGTGTCTCAAAATAAATAGTTTAGACAATAGACAATAGACAATAGGTACAGGAGTAGGCCATTCAGCCCTTCGAGCCAGCACCGCCATTCAATGCGATCATGGCTGATCACTCTCAATCAGTACCCCGTTCCTGCCTTCTCCCCATACCACCTCACTCCGCTATCCTTAAGAGCTCTATCCAGATCTGTCTTGAAAGCATCCAACGAACTGGCCTCCACTGCCTTCTGAGGCAGAGAATTCCACACTTTCACCACTCTCTGACTGAAAAAGTTCTTCCTCATCTCCGTTCTAAATGGCCTACCCCTTATTCTTAAACTGTGGCCCCTTGTTCTGGACTCCCCCAACATTGGGAACATGTTTCCTGCCTCTAATGCGTCCAATCCCCTAATTATCTTATATGTTTCAATAAGATCCCCCCTCATCCTTCTAAATTCCAGTGTATACAAGCCCAATTGCTCCAGCCTTTCAACATACGACAGTCCCGCCATTCCGGGAATTAACCTAGTGAACCTACGCTGTACGCCCTCAATAGCAAGAATATCCTTCCTCAAATTTGGAGACCAAAACTGCACACAGTACTCCAGGTGCGGTCTCACCAGGGCCCGGTACAACTGTAGAAGGACCTCTTTGCTGCTATACTCAACTCCTCTTGTTATGAAGGCCAACATTCCATTGGCTTTCTTCACTGCCTGCTGTACCTGCATGCTTCCTTTCAGTGACTGATGCACTAGGACACCCAGATCTCGTTGAACATCCCCTCTTCCTAACTTGACACCATTCAGATAATAATCTGCCTTTCTATTCTTACTTCCAAAGTGAATAACCTCACACATCTACATTAAACTGCATCTGCCATGTATCCGCCCACTCACACAACCTGTCCAAGTCACCCTGCAGCCTTATTGCATCTTCTTCACAATTCACACAACCCCCCAGCTTAGTATCATCTGCAAATTTGCTAATGGTACTTTTAATCCCTTCGTCTAAGTCATTAATGTATATCGTAAATAGCTGGGGTCCCAGCACCGAACCTTGCGGTACCCCACTGGTCACTGCCTGCCATTCCGAAAGGGACCCATTTATCCCCACTCTTTGCTTTCTGTCTGTCAACCAATTTTCTATCCATGTCAGTACCCTACCACCAATACCATGTGCTCTAATGTTGCCCACTAATCTCCTATGTGGGACCTTGTCGAAGGCTTTCTGAAAGTCGAGGTACACCACATCAACCGACTCTCCCCTGTCAATTTTCCTAGTTACATCCTCAAAAAATTCCAGTAGATTTGTCAAGCATGATTTCCCCTTCGTAAATCCATGCTGACTCGGAATGATCCTGTTACTGCTATCCAAATGCTCAGCAATTTCGTCTTTTATAATTGACTCCAGCATCTTCCCCACCACTGATGTCAGACTAACTGGTCTATAATTACCCGTTTTCTCTCTCCCTCCATTCTTAAAAAGTGGGATAACATTTGCTATCCTCCAATCCACAGGAACTGATCCTGAATCTATAGAACATTGAAAAATGATCTCCAATGCTTCCACTATTTCTAGAGCCACCTCCTTAAGTACCATGGGATGCAGACCACCAGGCCCTGGGGATTTATCAGCCTTCAGTCCCATCAGTCTACCCAAAACCATTTCCTGCCTAATGTGGATTTCCTTCAGTTCCTCCATCACCCTAGGTTCTCCGGCCCCTAGAACATTTGGGAGATTGTGTGTATCTTCCTCAGTGAAGACAGATCCAAAGTAACGGTTTAACTCGTCTGCCATTTCTTTGTTCCCCATAATAAATTCCCCTGCTTCTGTCTTCAAGGGACCCACATTTGCCTTGACTATTTTTTTTCCTCTTCACGTACCTAAAAAAACTTTTGCTATCCTCCTTTATATTATTGGCTAGTTTACCCTCGTATCTCATCTTTTCTCCCCGTATTGCCTATTTAGTTAACTTTTGTTGCTCTTTAAAAGAGTCCCAATCCTCTGTCTTCCCACTCTTCTTTGCTATGTTATAGTTCCTCTCCTTAATTTTTATGCTGTCCTTGACTTCCCTTGTCAGCCACAGGTGTCTCTTACTCCCCTTAGAGTCTTTCCGCCTCTTTGGGATAAATCGATCTTGCAACCTCTGCATTATTCCCAGGAATACCTGCCATTGCTGTTCTACCGTCTTCCCTGCTAGGGCCTCCTTCCAGTCAATTTTGGCCAGCTCCTGCCTCATGCCTCTGTAATCCCCTTTGCTATACTGTAATACTGACACTTCCGATTTTCCCTTCTGCCTTTCCATTTGCAGAGTAAAACTTATCATGTTGTGATCACTGCCTCATAATGGCTCTTTTATCTCTATTCCCCTTATCAGATCAGGATCATTACACAACACAAATTCCAGAATTGCCTTCTCCCTGGTAGGCTCCAGTACAAGCTGTTCTAAGAATCCATCTCGAAGGCACTCTACAAACTCTCTTTCCTGGGGTCCATTACCAACCTGGTTTTCCCAGTCTACCTGCATGTTGAAATATCCCATAACCACCGTAGCATTACATTTGTGACACGCCAATTTTATCTCCTGATTCAACTTGCACCCTATGTCGAGGCTACTGTTTGGGGGCCTATAGATAACTCCTATTAGGGTCTTTTTACCCTTACAATTCCTCATTTCTATCCATACTGATTCAACATCTCCTGATTCTATGTCACCCCTTGCAAGGGAATGAATATCATTCCTTACCAGCAGAGCAACCCCACCCCCTCTTCCCACCTGTCTGTCTTTTCTATACGTTGTGTACCCCTGAATATTCAGTTCCCAGCCCTGGTCCTCTTGTAGCCATGTCTCAGTGATCCCTACAACATCATACTTGCCCATGACTAACTGAGCCTCAAGCTTATCCACTTTATTTTTTATACTACGCGCATTTAAGTACAACACTTTAACTTCTGTATTTACCTCCCCTCTCACATCGGTCACAAATGGCCCTGCCCTTAATCTCTTTTCCCCTCTAGGACTTATATTCCCATTCTTCAGAGAGTCTTCTGCAATATCTCCTGTATTCCCTTTAACCTCATCTTCATATTCACAATTTGTTAACCCCTCCCCCCCACTACTTAGTTTAAAGCCATTCGGCCCTTCGAGCCAGCACCGCCATTCAATGTGATCATGGCTGATCATTCTCAATCAGTACCCCGTTCCTGCCTTCTCCACATACCCCCTCACTCCGCTATCCTTAAGAGCTCTATATAACTCTCTCTTGAATGCATTTAAAGAATTGGCCTCCACTCCCTTCTGAGGCAGAGAATTCCACAGATTCACAACTCTCTGACTGAAAAAGTTTTTCCTCATCTCCATTCTCAATGGCCTACCCCTTATTCTTAAACTGTGGTCCCTGGTTCTGGACTCCCCCAACATTGGGAACATGTTTCCTGCCTCTAACGTATCCAATCCCTTAATAATCTTATACGTTTCGATAAGATCCCTTCTCATCCTTCTAAATTCCAGTGTATACAAGCCTAGTCGCTCCAGTCTTGCAACATATGACAGTCCCGCCATTCCGGGAATTAACCTAGTAAACCTACGCTGCACGCCCTTAATAGCAAGAATACCCTTCCTCAAATTTGGAGAACAAAACTGCACACAGTACTCCAGGTGCGGTCTCACTAGGGCCCTGCACAACTGCAGTAGGACCTCTTTGGTTCTGTACTCAACTCCTCTTGTTATAAAGGCCAAAATTCCATTGGCTGTCTTCACTTCCTGCTGTACCTGCATGCTTCCTTTCAGTGACCGATGCACTAGGACACCCAGATCTCGTTGTACGTATTTTTTCCTAACATGACACCATTCAGATAATACTTTGCCTTCCTATTTTTACCAGCAAAGTGGATAACCGCACACTTACCCACGTTAAACTGCATCTGACATGCATCCGCCCACTCACACAACCTGTCCAAGTCACCCTGCAACCTCATTGCATCTTCCTCACAGTTCACACTACCACCCAGCTTTGTATCATCTGCAAATTTGCTAATGGTACTTTTAATCCCTTCATCCAAGTCATGAATGTTAATTGTAAATAGCTGCGGTCCCAGCACCGAGCCTTGCGGTACCCCACTAGTCACTGCCTGCCATTCTGAATGGGACCCATTTATCCCCACTCTTTGCTTTCTGTCTGTCAACCAATTTTCTATCCATGTCAGTACCCTACCCCCAATACCATGTGCTCTAATTTTACCCACTAATCTCCTATGTGGAACCTTGTCGAAGGCTTTTTGAAAGTCGAGGTACACCACATCCACCGGCTCTCCCCTGTCACATTTCCTAGTTACATCCTCAAAACATTCCAGAAGGTTAGTCAAACATTATTTCCCCTTTGTAAATCCATGCTGGCTCGGAACGACCCTGTAACTGCTATCCAAATGCTCCGCAATTTCATCTTTTATAATTGACTCCAGCATCTTCCCCACCACTGATGTCAGACTAACTGGTCTATAATTTCCCGTTTTCTCTCTCCCTCCTTTCTTAAAAAGTGGGATAACATTAGCTACCCTCCAATCCACATGAACTGATTCTGAATCTATAGAACATTGGAAAATGATCACCAATGCGTCCACAATTTCTAGAGCCACCTCCTTATGTACTCTGGGATGCTTTGGCTTCCCACTCTTCTTTGCTATGTTATACTTCTTCTCTTTTATTTTTATGCTGTCCTTGACTTCCCTTGTCAGCCACGGGTGCCTCTTACTCCCCTTAGAATCGTTCCTCCTCTTTGGGATATATTGATCCTGCAACTTCTGCACTATTCCCAGGAATACCTGCCATTGCTGTTCCACCGTCTTCCCTGCTTCCAGGGCCTCCTTCCAGTCAATTCAGGCCAGCTCCTGCCTCATGCCTCTGTAATCCCCTTTGCTATACTGTAATACTGACACTTCCGATTTTCCCTTCTCCCTCTCAATTTGTAGAGTAAAACTTATCATATTGTGATTACTGCTTCCTAATGGCTCTTTTACCTCGAGCCCACTTATCAGATCAGGTTCATACACAACACTAAATCCAGAATTGCCTTCTCCCTGGTCGTTTCCATTACAAGCTGTTCTAAGAATCCGTCTCGGAGGCACAAACTCTCTTTCCTGGGGTCCATTACCAACCTCATTTTCCCAGTCGACCTGCATGTTGAAATCTCCCATAACCACCGTTACACTTGCGACACGCCAATTTTAGCTCCTGATTCAACTTGCACCCTATGTCGAGGCTACAGTTTGGGGGCCTGTAGATAACTTCCATTAGGGTTTTTTACCCTTACAATTACTTGTTTTTATCCATACTGATTCTACATCTCCTGATTCTATGTCACCCCATTGCAAGGAAGTGAATATCATTCCTTACCCCGACCCCAAACCCTACCCCTCTGCCCCCCTGTCTGTCTTTTCTATACGTTGTGTACCCCTGAATATTCAGTTCCCAGCCCTGGTCCTCTTGTAGCCATGTCTCAGTGATTCCCGCAACATCATACTTGCCAATGTCTAACTGAGCCTCAAGCTCATCCACTTTATTTTTTATACTTCGCGCATTTAAATACAACACTTTAATTTCGTTATTCCCCTCCCCTCTTACACCAGTCACAATTGGGCCTAACCTTACCCTCTTATCCCTTCTAGAACTTCCCTTCCCATTTATTCGAGAGTACTTTGCAATTTCTCCTGTATTTACTTCCCCTTTAACTCCATCTTCATATTCCCAATTTGTCAACCCCCCCCCCCTCCCCACTACTTAGTTTAAAGCCACACGTGTAGCATTGGCAAACCTGCCTGCCAGAATGTTGGTCCCCCTGCTGCTAAGGGGCAACCCTTCCCTCTTGTACAGGTCACCCCTACCCCAGAAGAGATCCCAGTGGTCTAGAAATCTAAATCACTGCTCCCTGCACCAGCCCCTCAGCCATACATTCATATCCCCGATCTCTCTGTTCCTGCCCTCACCAGCACGAAGTACAGGCAGCAGTCCAGAGACAACCACCTTCGACGTCCTACTTCTCAGTCTCCTTCCTAACTCTCTAAACTCATGTTGCATTATCTACTTCCTCTTCCTCCAGACGTCGTTTGTGCCCACATGCACAACTATTTCCGGTTGATCGCATTCCCTCGATAGGATGTTCTGGGGCCATATTACTACCTCACTCACATTAGCACACCCCATTCAATCGCAGGACTGACTGCATCTTTATCGGGAAGTGTAGTTGTACTTATCACATTGAGCCTGTCATATTTTTCATGTTGTTCAAGCCAAGTCCTCTCTTAGTCTGACATGAACATCTAGTCACAAATGGCAACATGACGTCTGTGGAGGCAAAGGTTGGAAGACGATATGGGTCCCCTCTTGCTGACCCACAGGGTGCAAGACGAATCAGGGGACGCTTGAAGGGGTAATGCAGGATCTTTGGCGAATAGGATAGAAGAAAATTCCAAGGCATGTAACACAGACATTAAACGTAAGAGGGTAACAGTGAAGAGAGGGTGACACCTGTTGGACAAATGAGGTAATTCACGACTGGAACCAGAGGAGGTTGAATCGCCCCATCAGTCCCGTATTAAATATACGCTTTACATGTAATTAATACATAATACTGCACTGATGGGGCGCAGCGCCAGCATTAAGAGCTGGGATCTGTCGGGAAATTGTAATAATTTGGCTGAAATCCCTGCTGTCACGATGTGGACGCTCAGTGTAAATTAACTGATCTTTCTGATGTTTTATATTTCAGGAGGAAACTCGTCAGAAGAGGAGGTGAGACTCTCTACATTGTTTTGGAAAGTAACCCAGAAATCGTTGATGCGTGTCTTATAACCGGGTGTGTAATTAATGCAGGATAAGTGATGATGACCAGTTGTTGTCAGTAGCAGACCGTAGCTTGGCTGTTGGAAAGTTCGATCACCCATTTTTGTTGAACACGGTGTTGAGAGAAACGATTGATTCCGTCAAAACAGGTAAAACATAAATAATTGTTCGTGACTTGTAAGTATTAGAAACATAGAAAATAGGTGCAGGAGGAGGCCATTCGGCCTTACAAGCCAGCACCGCCATTCGTTGTGATCATGGCTGATCGTCCACAATCAGTAACCCGTGCCTGCCTTCTCCCCATATCCCTTGATTCCACTAGCCCCTAATTCATTACATGTAAAGGGCATATTTAATATTGGACATGGGAGTATTCAACTTACTCTCGTTCCAGGCATGAATTACCTACTTTATCCAACAGGGGTCCCCGTCGCTTCACTGTTAATCGCTTGCCTTTAATGTCTGTATAACATACCTTGGAATTATCTTCCATCCGACTCGCCAAGGATTTTTCATTGCTCTTTCTAGCCCTCCTGATTCCCTGTAGGTCAGCCAGGGGGGAGATAGAGTACAAGTAGAGATTGGATCACATGCATTCGAAACGATGGAGATGTAGGGGTGGGGGGGGGGGGGGGGGTGAATGAGCAGAGTGGACATGATGTGCTGAACGTTGTTGCACTGGAATTTAGAAGGATGAGAGGGGATCTTATCGAAACATATAAGGTTATTAAGGGGCTGGACACGTTAGAGGGGGGAAACATGTTCCCAATGTTGGGGGAGTCCAGAACCAGGGGCCACAGTTTAAGAATTAGGGGTAGGCCATTTAAAACGGAGATGAGGGAAAACCTTTGCAGTCAGAGAGTTGCAAATCTGTGGAATTCTCTGCCTCAGAAGGCAGTGGCGGCCAGTTCTCTGAATGCATTGAAGAGAGAGCTGGATAGAGCTCTTAAGGATAGCGGAGTCAGGGGGTATGGGGAGAAGGCAGGAATGGGGTACTGATTGAGAATGATCAGCAATGATCACATTCAATGGTGGTGCAGGCTCGAAGGGCCGAATGGCCTACTCCTGCACCTATTGTCCAGTGTCTATTGTTATTCATTGCAATGTTTTCCCCACCGTTTCCTCCGCCCGGCCGGCTCTCTCCAGACACGGGGTTTGAAATCAGAAGCGGAAACCCCGTGGCAACAGATCCACAGATCCCCACAGAGTCTCCCTCCAGCTCAAGGAGTTTTGTCCCTGCTGTTGGATGTTGGTGGAGTTGCGTGTGGTCCAGATGCCAATTTGCAGGAAGCGCAGTCCGTCATTCCCGTTCCAGACTCTCCTCCCTGCTCTCTCGCAATCCCGAAACTCCTGCCATTGACTCCATTTTTACCTCCCGCTGCCTCGGCAAGGCCAGCAGCATAACCAAGGACGGGTCGCACCCTGGCCACTCCCCCTTCTCCCCTCTCCCATCAGGCAAGAGGTACAGAAGTGTGAAAACGCACACCTCCAGATTCAGGGACAGTTTCTTCCCAGCTGTTATCAGGGAACTGAATCATTCTACCACAACCAGAGAGCAGTGCTGAACTACCATCTTCCACATTGGTGATCCTTGGACTATCCTTGATCGCACCTTGCTGGCTTTACATTGCACTAAACATTATTCCCACATCATGTATCTGCAAACGTATTGATTGTAATCATGTATTGTCTTTCTACTGACTGGTTAGCACTCAACAAAATATTTTCGCTGTACCTTGGTAAACTGTAACTCCTCTTCCGACACCTCCAATCCCACGCGGTCCCCTCCTTTCCTCGCTACTCCAGTCCGCTTCATCCTAACCGCCTAACACGGCTCCTTATCACAGTCACAATAAAACTTTATTAGCCAAGTATGTTTTGCAACATACGAGGAACTTCATTTGCCATACAGTCATAACAGTAAAAAGCAACAGAACGCACAAAATACATTTTAACGTAAACATCCACCACAGTGACCCCTCCACATTCCTCACTGTGATGGAAGGTGAAAAACAGTTCAATCCCTCCCTGCTTTGTCCTCCAGCGGTTGGGGGCTCGAACCTTCTGTGACCAGATGTGTCCATGGTCCCAGATCCCACATTTTAAGGCAGAGATAGCTGGATTCTGGGTTAGTACAGGTGTCAGAGGTTATAGGGAGACGGCAGGAGAAAGGGGTTAGGAGAGAGAGATAGACCAGCCACGATTGAATGGTGGAGCAGACTTGATGGGCCGAATGGCCTCATTCGAATACTTTCATTTATGACATTATGACCTTATGACTGTCCAAATTCACCTGATAACCCAGCCCTTCAGACCTGATGAAGTTGTTGTAAACCCTTTTGCACCCACTCCAATTGACTAACAAACCCACCCTTCCCTTTGTCTCACCCTCCACTCAAAAAACACAGGAGCAGGTCATCTGGCCCCTCGTGTCTGCCCCCTTTCACTGTGATCATGACGAAAGGCTGGAGTGATTGGGCTTGCATACACTGGAATGTAGAAGGATGAGGGGGGATCTTATTGAAACATATAAGATAATTAGGGGATTGGACACATTAGAGGCAGGAAACATGTTCCCAATGTTGGGGGAGTCCAGAATAAGGGGCCACAGTTTAAGAATAAGGGGTAGGCCATTTAGAACGGAGATGAGGAAGAACTTTTTCAGTCAGAGAGTGGTGAAGGTGTGGAATTCTCTGCCTCAGAAGGCAGTGGAGGGCAGTTCGTTGGATGCTTTCAAGAGAGAGCTGGATAGAGCTCTTAAGGATAGCGGAGTGTGGGGGTATGGGGAGAAGGCAGGAACGGGGTACTGATTGAGAGTGATCAGCCATGATCGCATTGAATGGCGGTGCTGGCTCGAAGGGCTGAATGGCCTACTCCTGCACCTATTGTCTATTGCCTATTGACCCCACCACGCACCTCAACCTCCTCTTTAACAACCTCAAATTACCTCTCACATCTATATCCTCCTGCTCCGATCTGCCTCCATATCTGAATAGCCCGCTTCATTCCCCCATCTCCACCGCAATCTGGCAATCCGCCTCACTCTCCGCACTCGTCCTCTTCGTCCACCCTCCCCCACCTCACGAAATACATCCCCGGATAAAATCTCCGGGGGAGATGTCTGTTGTCCACCCAATGTGGTTGTGGGTGGAACCCCGGGCAGGTTTTCAGTTGTCCGCCCGCCTGTGCCCGAGGCCGAGCGGCCTCTCCCCCGGTCCCGGGTTTGCGCTGCCCAAGTCTCCCCCGGACCTCCCCCCCCACCCGGGGACTCTCTGATTCTCTGCTTCTCCCCCCAGTCTCCGTCACCCTGGATGTGGAAACAGCGCATCCGCTGCTCGAGGTGTCTGAGGATCGCAAGAACGTGAGACGGACCGGGACCCGGAGGAGGCTCCCTGACACCGGGAAGAGGTTTACAGACTGGCGGTGTGTGCTGGGATCGGAGGGATTCACATCGGGGAGACATTACTGGGAGGTGGAGGTGGCGGGGAGTGAGGGCTGGAGACTGGGAGTCGCCGCAGAGTCTGTGGAGAGGAAGGGACGGGTCACACTGACCCCGGAGACTGGAGTCTGGAGCATCAGGCGGTGGGATGACGAGTTTGATGCATTCACCTCCCCTCCATCCCGTCTCCCCGCCCGCCCCATCCCCAGGAGGGTGGGAGTTTATCTCAGTTACGAGTCCGGGACAGTTTCATTTTACGACGCGGACACCAAGTCCCATCTCCACACCTTCACTGGGAATAAATTCACGGAGAAACTTTATCCTTTCTTCGGGCCTTGGGATGAAGACCAGTGGCTGAAAATCTGCTCCGGTTCCGCTCCGGGTGTGTAAAAGGGTCGGGTCCCGGGACCGGCGTCAGGAGCGGGGCTCAGGGGCTGTGGGGCAGAAACCCGGTGGAAAACAGGTCGGCGCTGAACGGGTCCCATTTAATTCCCAAATTCCGCGTCGTAAAAAAACCCCAGTGAGCGCGGAAATAAAACCAGGGGGAATGTAAATGTGGGAAGAGAGAAATAAACAGCAAGTGGAATCAGAGCTGTCGATCCGTTCATTTTAACGCGCTAACCGCGTCCGGCAACGGAACAGAAATTACTTTTGTGAAAATATTTTAAAAATGTAATGGGATTGGACCCTTCTCGTCAAAAGTCGTTACGGTATTATTAACTCCGTTCAATGACTAGTTCAATGGAATAGATACAGTTCATGTTACTTCAGTGATTTGGAAAATGTACACAACCATTGACACACACGACAAGCTAATTGAAAGATCGCGTTTATTTGAATGATGTGCATTGTTGCTTCCAATACTGTAATTGAAATAAACTCAAAATTACTTGGACTGTACAGATTGCTTTTGAATTCTTTTGAAATCTACTGAACGGAGAGACAGCAGTTTAGTTTGCTTCAGTTTAGATTGGAGATACAGTGCGGAAACAGGCCCCTCGGCCCACCGAGTCCGCACTGCCCAGCGATCCCCGCACATTAACACTACCCTACCCACACCCTCTCTCTCCCCCCTCTCTCTCCCCCTCTCTCTCCCCCTCTCTCTCCCCCTCTCTCTCCCCCTCTCTCTTCTCCCTCTCTCAGATCTTGTTAATATATATGTATGTATATTTGAAGTTTCTATAGGGGGCGCTGCGGTGCGGCTGTGCTCAGTACGCATGCGCGGAATCTCCTCACTCTGTGCTCAGCACGCATGCGCGGCATCTCCTCACTCGCACCAAAAAAATGGACGCCGTTAGCGGCGAAAGCAAGCGATCACCGGCTCACCTCTCCTCTCTCCCCTTGCTTCTCTCCTCTCTCCCACACCCGGGAGACCATCTCCCCGCTATCCCCCTCCCGGACCTTTCACAGATTCGACCCCCCACACCCCCCCGGGCCTTTAACTGATGCTAAGAGTGTCTCCTCCCCCCCCCAACCCCCCTCCCCCCTCTCCCCCCTCCCTCCCCCCTCCACACCTACCCCCCAATCTCTCATCACCCTCCCCCCTCCACACCTCCCTCCCTCCACCACTCCCTCCCCCTCGATCCCTCCCCCCTCCACACCTCCCTCCACCATACCTCCCTCTCCCTCCCACCCCCCTTCACTCCCTCCCCCCCTCCCGGTTACAATGGAAACCCTAAGGACGGTCCAAAGGGGAGAGTGTGGGCAGAGTAAGAGTGGGGATGGGGGATGAGAAAATGGGGGGTGTGGGGACGGGCCCAACGGGCCCTCTTTGCTATTATACTATTAAAAGTCAGATCTTGTTAATATATATGTATATATATTTGATTTCGCTGATTTCTCCAAAACGGTAAACCGTAACGCACGATTTTTCCACAGCCTTAATCACCACGCGGACAGCTGCTGACAAATGAAGTTTTTGTTTATGTCGCATATTTTTTAAGTTACAGAGGTTTTAAAGCGCTGCCCCCCCCCTTATTGAAATTTCTATAGGGGGCGCAGCGGTGCGCACTTAGTCTTCAGCGTGTGACGTCACAATGGACAAGCAGCTGCTATTGGGTGTCTACTCTTTACAAATTAACATTTTTTATTTTTAACTTTTTTAAGGTCTTCAGCTTGTGACGTCACAATGCTTGTGTGAGATGGGTGCTACATTGTTGCGAAAAGCAATTTATTGTTTTTTAAAGTAGTATTTTTATAGCAAGTCACTTAACATACACAGATCAGCATGGGGCCCCTATGCTCGTGGGCAACAGGGGCAACTGTTTCGAAAAAAGCACTTAGAGTGTGTCTGGGGGAGAGAGAGAATGGGGGGTTCTGAGAATGGGGAATGGGGAGGGGGACAACAGGGGTCGTTGCGGAGGGGGCTTGGTGGTGGTGGAAAGAGGGATACTGGGAAAATGGGAGGTCCCCCTTCCCCCCTCAATCCCTTCCTCCCCACTCCTTCCCAGCTCCATCCCCACTCCCACCCCCCTCCTCCCCAAATCCCTCCGCCCTCCCTCCCCACCTTCCTCACCCCTCCCCTCCTAACTCCCCCCCCTCCCCCCTTCCCTCCATCCCTCCCCCCTCCCTCCACCCTTCCATCCCTCTCCCCCTCCCCCCTCCTTCCACCCTCCCTCCCCCTTTCCGGTTACAATGGAAACCCTACGGGGTACTGGGAAAGAGGGGTACTGGGAAAAGGGGAGGTCCCCTTCCCCCTCCCCTACCCCCTCCCTCCCCCTCCCTCCACCTCACCCCTTCCCCCTCCCCCCTTCCCCCTTTCCCTCCCACCCCTTCCCCCCTCCCCTCCCCCCTCCCTCACCCTCCCCTCCTCCCTCCAAAACTTCCTTCTTCCTCCCTCACCCCACCCTCCCCGCCTTCCGATTACAATGGAAACCCTACGAGGACGGGCCCAACGGGGAAAGAGGGGTACTGGGAAAAGGGGAGGTCCTCCTCCCTCCCCCCTTCCCCCTCCCCCTCCCTCCCCCTCCCCCCCTACCTCCCTCCCTCCCCCCTCCCCTCCCCCCATCCCTCCCCCTCCCCTCCCACTCCACACCTCCTTCCTCCCTCCCGTCCCCTTCCCTCCCCCCACTCCCCTCCCGGTTACAATGGAAATCCTACGAGTAAGGGGCCAAAGGGGAAAGAGCTGTACTGGGAAAAGGGGAGGACCCCTCCCTCCCCCTTACCCCCTCCCTCCCCCCGTCCCTCCCTCTCCCTCCCCCTCCCCCCCTACCCCCCTCCCTCCCCTCTCCCTCCCCCTTCCCCCCTCCAAACCCCTTCCACTAACCCAAACCCTCCCCCTCCCCTCCTCCCTCCAAAACCTCCCTCCTCCCTCCCTCCCCTTTCCCTCCCTCCCCTCCTCCCGGTTACAATGGAAACCCTACGAGGACGGGCCCAACGGGGAAAGAGCGGTACTGGGAAAAGGGGAGGTCAACCTCCCCCCTACCCTCCCCCTCCCTCCCCCTCCCTCCCCCCTACCCGCCTCCCTCCCCCTTCCCCCCTCCCCTCCCCCCGTCCCTCCCCCTCCCTCCCCCTCCCCCCTACCCCCTACCTCCCCTCTCCCTCCCCCCTTCCCCCCTCCAACACCCTCCCCTCACCCCCTCCCTCCCCCTCCCCTCCTCCCTCCAAAACCTCCCTCCTCCCTCCCTCCTCCCTCCCTCCCCTTTCCCTCCCTCCCCTCCTCCCGGTTACAATGGAAACCCTACGAGGACGGGCCCAACGGGGAAAGAGGAGTGCTGGGAAAAGGGGAGGTCCCTCTCCCCCCTTCCCTCCCCCTCCCTCCCCCCTACCACCCTCCCTCCCCCCTCCCTCCCCTCTCCCTCCTCCCTCACCCCCTTCCCCTTCCCCCTCCCCCCTCCCCTCTCCACTCCCCTCCCCCTCCCTTTCCCTCCCTCCCCCAACCCTCCCCCTCCCTCCCTACCCCCTCCGCCCCCTTCCCCCCTTCCCTCCCGCTCCCATCCACCCTCCCTCCCCTCCCCTCCCCTCCCCCCTCCACACCTCCCTCCTCCCTTCCTCCCCCTTCCCTCCCCCCACTCCCCTCCCGGTTACAATGGAAACCCTACGAGGACGGGCCCAACGGGCACACTTGTGCTAGTATATTACTAAAACTCAGATCTTGTTAATATATATGTATATATATTTTATTTCGGCTGATTTCGGCTGATTTCGGCAATTTCGGCAAAACGGTGAACCGTAGCGCCACGATTTTTGAACCGCCTTAATCACCACGCGGTTCGCTGCTGGAAAATGATGTTTTAATTTAATTCGGTCGCATATTTTTTAAGTTATAAAGGTTAACGGCGCCAGCCCGCGATCACCGGCTCACCTCTCCTCTCTCCCCTTGCTTCTCTCATCTCTCCCACACCCGGGAGACCATCTCCCCGCTATACCCCCCCCCCGGGCCTTTCACTGATGCGACCCCCCGCACCCCCCCCCCCCCCGGACCTTTCACTGATCCGATCCCGAGCACCCCCCCCCCCCGGGCCTTTAACTGATGCTAAGAGTGTGGGGGGAGTCTGAGAATGGGGACTGGGGAGTGGGATAACAGGGGTCGTGCGGACGGGAATTGGTGGTGGGGGAAAGAGGGGTACTGGGAAAAGTGGAGGACCATATCCCTCCCCTCTCCCCCATCCCTCCCTCCTCCCCTCCCCCTCCCCCCTCTCTCAGAATGGGGGGTGTGGGGACGGGCCCAACGGGCCCTCTTTGCTAGTATATATATATATATATATCCATCCATCCATCCATATATATATCCATCCACACACACATACACATATATGTATATCCATCCACATGTATATATATATATCCATCCACACACATATATATATATATATATTTATCCATCCACACATATATATATATCCATCCATCCACACACACACATATATATATATCCATCCACACATATATATATCCATCCATCCACACACACATATATATATATCCATCCACATATATATATATATATATATATATATATCCATCCACACACATATATATATATATCCATCCACACACATACATATATATATATATATATATATATCCATCCATCCACGCACACATATATATATATAGCCATCCACACACATATATATATCCATCCAGTCTTTCAACACATGACAGTCCCGCCATTCCGGGAATTAACCTAGTAAACCAACGCTGCACGCCCTCAAAAGCAAGAATATCCTTCCTCAAATTTGGAGACCAAAACTGCAAACAGTACTCCAGGTGCGGTCTCACTAGGGCCCTGTACAACTGCAGAAGGGCCTCTTTGCTCCTACACGGAACGTGGGAGGAACCAGGAGAAACCCCACGCAGTCACGGGGAGAGCAGACAATCTCCGTACAGACAGCGCCCGTAGTCAGGATTGAACCCGGGTCTCCGGCACTGTGTGGCAGCAACTCTACCCGCTGTGCCACCTTGCCACCCTTTATAGGGATATGGTCCAAACGCGGGCAGGGGTAGGACTAGTGTAGATGGGGCATGTTGGTGGGCAGGAGGGAGTCAGGATTAAACCCGGGTCAGTGGCGCTGTGTGGCAGCAATTCTACCCCTTGTGCCACCGCGCCACCCTTTATAGGGATATGGTACAGACGTGGGCAGGTGTGGGACTAGTGCAGACGGGTATGTTGGTGGGCAGGAAGGAGTCAGGATTGAACCCGGGTCTCTGGCGCTGTGTGGCAGCAAGTCTACACGCTGCGCCACTGCGCCGCCCTCTTGAAACGTTTACAGGGATATGGCCCAAACGCGGGCAGACGGGACTAGTGTAGACGGGGCATGTTGGTGGGCAGGGAGGAGTGGGGCCGAGTGGCATGTTCCCATGTTGCATGACACTCCCCATCGGACAGAGACCCACTCACCTCCGGGCCAGGCGCCGTAGTGCAGCGTTGCAGGGACTGCACGGCTGCTGCAGCAATCTTCAGCGACGCAGCTGTAGGTGCAGGTGTGCTGCCCCGGGTCCGGGTCTGGCAGGTGCAGCACAGCTCCGCGGAAGGTGGCGTTCCCCACGCCGGGATCCTGCGACCGCCGCTCCCAGTGGTAGGTGACGGGGCAGCCGCTGGCGGTGGAGCAGTGCAGCGTGACATGCGATGAGTTGCGGCTGACCTCCACCGTCGGCGTGGACATCGGCTCTGCAAGGCAGCACATTGCAAAGTCCACCTCAAACGCAGAGAGTCAAGTCCCCAGCTCACTAACAGTGCAGCACAGGCAGGTAGGCTGGGCAAGAAGCCTTGCCTTCATAGACAATAGGTGCAGGAAGAGGCCATTCGGCCCTTCGAGCCAGCACCGCCATTCAATGTGATCATGGCTGATCATTCTCTATCAGTACCCCGTTCCTGCTTTCTCCCCATACCCCTGACTCCGCTATCCTTAAGAGCTCTATCCAGCTCTCTCTTGAATGCATTCAGAGAATTGGCCTCCACTACCTTCTGAGGCAGAGAATTCCACAGATTCACAACTCTCTGACGGAAAAAGTTTTTCCTCATCTCAATTCTAAATGACCTACCCCTTATTCTTAAACTGTGGCCCCTTGTTCTGGACTCCCCCAACATTGGGAACATGTTTCCTGTCTCTAACGTGTCCAACCCCTTAATAATCTTATACGTTTCAATAAGATCTCCTCACATCCTTCTAAATTCCAGTGTATACAAGCCTAGTCGCTCCAGTCTTTCAACATATGATAGTCCCACCATTCCGGGAATTAACCTAGTAAACCTACGCAGCACGCCCTCAATAGCAAGAATATCCTTCCTCAAATTTGGAGACCAGATCCACTGACTTGTGGCCTCCACAGCCTTCTGTGGCAAAGAATCCCAAAGATTCACCACCCTCTGACTAAAGAAATTCCTCCTCATCTCCTTCCTGAAGGAACGTCCTTTAATTCTGAGGCTGTGCCCTCTGGTCCTAGACTCGCCCAAAACTGCACACAGTACTAAAGGTGCGGTCTCACAACTGCAGAGGGACCTCTTTGCTCCTATACTCAACTCCTCTTGTTATGAAGGCCAACATTCCATTGGCTTTCTTCACTGCCTGCTGTACCAGCATGCTTCCTTTCAGTGACTGATGCACTAGGACACCCAGATCTCGTTGAACTCCCCCTCCTCCTAACTTGACACCATTCAGATAATAATCTGCCTTTCTATTCTTACTTCCAAAGTGGATAACCTGACACTTATCCACATTAAACTGCATCTGCCATGCATCCGCCCATTCACATAACCTGTCCAAGTCACCCTGCAACCTCATAGCATCTTCCTCACAGTTCACACTCTCCAGCTTTGTATCATCTGGAAAGTTGCTAATGGTACTTCATCCAAGTCATTAATGTATATTGTAAATAGCTACGGTCCCAGCACCGAGCCTTGCGGTACCCCACTAGTTACTGCCTGCCATTCTGAATGGGACCCATTTATCCCCACTCTTTGCTTTCTGTCTGTCAACCAATTTTCTATCCATGTCAGTACCCTACCTCCAATACCATGTGCTCTAATTTTGTCCTCTAATCTCCTATGCGGAACCTTGTCAAAGGCTTTCTGAAAGTCGAGGTACACCACATCCACCAGCTCTCCCCGGTCAATTTTCCTAGTTACATCCTCAAAGAATTCCAGAAGATTAGTCAAGCATGATTTCCCCTTCGTAAATCCATGCTGACTCGGAACGATCCTGTTACTGCTATCCAAATGCTCCGCAATTTCGTCTTTTATGATTGACTCCAGCATCTTCCCCACCACTGATGTCAGACTAACTGGTCTATAATTTCCCGTTTTCTCTCTCTATCCTTTCTTAAAAAGTGGGACAACATTAGCTATCCTCCAATCCACAGGAACTGATCCTGAATCTATAGAGCATTGGAAAATGATCACCAATGCGTCCACAATTTCTAGCGCCACCTCCTTAAGTACTCTGGGATGCAGACCATCAGGCCCTGGGGATTTATCAGCCTTCAGTCCCATCAGTCTACCCAACACCATTTCCTGCCTAATGTGAATCTCCTTCCGTTCCTCCGTCACCCTGGGATCTCTGGCCACTAGAACATCTGGGAGATTGTTTGTATCTTCCTTAGTGAAGACAGATCCAAAGTACCGGTTCAACTCGTCTGCCATTTCCTTGTTCCCCATAATAAATTCCCCTGCTTCTGTCTTCAAGGGACCCACATTTGCCTTGACTAATTTTTCCTCTTTACATACCTAAAAAAAGCTTTTACTATCCTCCTTTATATTATTGGCTAGTTTACCCTCGTACCTCATCTTTTCTCCCCGTATTACCTTCTTAGTCATCTTCTGTTGCTCTTTAAAAGAGTCCCAATCCTCTGGCTTCCCACTCTTCTTTGCTTTGTTGTACTTCTGCTCTTTTATTTTTATGCTGTCCTTGACTTCCCTTGTCAGCCACGGGTGCCTCTTACTCCCCTTAGAATGTTTCCTCCTCTTTAGGATAAATTGATCCTGCAACTTCTGCATTAGAAAGCCTTGACTTTCAGAAAGCCTTTGACAAGGTTCCCAGAGTGTGGGCCAAAGGGTGTCTGGGTGCTGTACAACTCTCCACGCCGCTACTCACCGACCACGCGCAGCTCAAAGTGCTACATGTCACGGTTCCTCGGCTCACTGCCAAAGTAGTTTGTCTCTCTCTCGTAGGTCCCCTGGTCACCGAGCCCCACGGCCCACAGCTCGATGACACCGTCCAGTCGGAAGCGGACTCTGTCCCTGTAGGACGGGTGGATCCGGGACGGACCCTCCGGGCTGTAAGACTTCCAATCCAGGATCGGCAGGTCGGAATGAGACGACACATCGCCACCGTGATCTTCTCGTGGCTATGTGGCTGGACGGGGAACCTCACCGTCCCACCCACGGGGACAGTGGTGACCGAGCCCATGGTGACCGACGTTCTTGTTCCGCAGCGAGCCGCAGTGTGGAGACCTGCAACACAACATGGTCATTGTACCTGCCTGCTTCACCACCCACAGAAAACACTGCCCCTCACATTCCCATTGAACCTGACCCCCCTCTCCCTGGTACCTGTGTGTTTGTGTTGTCATTTGTGAGTGGAGCACCAAGGCACATTCCTTGAATGTGCACATACTTGGCCAATAAACCCATTCATTCATTCATCAGCTTATTCATTCATTCATGAAAAGGTGAGGCTAAAGGTGAAAGGAGTCAGGAAGGCTGTCAGATGAAGAGAGTACTGAAATGTGAAGCTGCAGGGAGGGGTATGGATACGAGAGTCAGTCTGAAGAAGGTTCTCGACCCAAAACATCATCTATTCCTTTTCTCCACAGATGCTGCCTGACCAGCTGAGTTACTCCAGCATTCTGTGAAACGTCACCTATCCATGTTCTCCAGAGATGCTGCCTGACCCGCTGAGTTACTCCAGCATTCTGTGAAACGTCACCTATCCATGTTCTCCAGAGATGCTGGCCCGCTGAGTTACTCCAGTTTATTGCGTCTACACTCTTGTTTAAGACCACACACCCTGGGGAAAAGGCCTGTGACCATCCACATGACCAACGCTCCTCATGGTTTTTAACACCTCAACAAGAATCCCCCTCATCCCCAAAGTAGGGACCTACCCTGTGCCGTATTTCCCTATAACCTAACACCCACTGTGCCCGTGCCAAGCTGGTCTATCCCTTCTGCATCCTCTCCAGCACCATGCCACCTCCCTGTAGCTGGGCGCTAGAACTGTGGTCTCACCAACGACGTACAGATAGATACATCATGATGTACAATGGTGGCGCAGCGGTAGAGCTGCTGCCTCACAGCGCCAGAGACCAGGGTTCGATCCTGACCACGGGTGCTGTCTGTATGGAGTCTGTACGTTCTACCCGTGACCTGTGTGGGTTTTCTCCGGGATCTCCGGTTTAGGTCATAAGTGATAGGTGTAGAATTGGGCCATTCGGCCCATCAGGTCTACTCCACCATTCAATCACGGCTGATTTAGCTCTCCCTCCTAACCCCATTCTCCTGCCTTCTCCTCATAACCCCTGACACCCGCACTGACCAACAATTTATCTATCTCTGCCTTAAAAATATCCAATAGACAATAGGTGCAGGAGGAGGCCATTCGGCCCTTCGAGCCAGCACCCCCATTCAATGTGATCATGGCTGATCATTCTCAATCAGTACCCCGTTCCTGCCTTCTCCCCATACCCCTGACTCCGCTATCCTGAAGAGCTCTATCCAGCTCTCTCTTGAATGCATTCAGAGAATTGGCCTCCACTGCCTTCTGAGGCAGAGAATTCCACAGATTCACAACTCTCGGACTGAAAAAGTTTTTCCTCATCTCAGTTCTAAATGGCCTACCCCTTATTCTTAAACTGTGGCCCCTTGTTCTGGACTCCCCCAACATTGGGAACATGTTTCCTGCCTCTAACGTGTCCAACCCCTTAATAATCTTATACGTTTCAATAAGATCTCCTCACATCCTTCTAAATTCCAGTGTATATAAGCCTAGTCGCTCCAGTCTTTCAACACATGATAGTCCCACCATTCCGGGAATTAACCTAGTAAACCTACGCAGCACGCCCTCAATAGCAAGAATATCCTTCCTCAAATTTGGAGACCAGATCCACTGACTTGTGGCCTCCACAGCCTTCTGTGGCAAAGAATCCCAAAGATTCACCACCCTCTGACTAAAGAAATTCCTCCTCATCTCCTTCCTGAAGGAACGTCCTTTAATTCTGAGGCTGTGCCCTCTGGTCGTAGACTCGCAGACTAGTGGAAACACCCTCTCCACATCCACCCTATCTGGTCTTTCACTATTCGGTAGGTTTCAATGAGGTCCCCCCTCATTCTTCTAAACTCCAGCAAGTACAGCGAAAATTGCTGACAATATTCCAAATGGGGCCTGACCAGTGCCTTGTAGAGCCTTAGCATAACACCCCCTGTTTTTGTACACAAGCCCTCTTGAAATCACTGAGTTTGCTTTCTTTACTACTGACACTCTTCCCTCCAAACCTCTCAAGACCGATAGGCTTGTAGGTTAATTGGCTTCTGTAAAATTAGAGATTGTCCCTTGTGTATGTGAAGGGTAGCGTTAGTGCGGCCTGATCGCTGGTCGCTGCGTACCCGGTGGGCCGAAGGGCCTGTTTCTGCGCCGTATCACTAAGCTAAATGACATTTTCACTGATGAATGTAGACACAAAATGCTGTGCTAACTCAGCGGGTCAGGCAGCATCTGTGGAGAAAAGGAATACGTGACGTTTCACAGACTGCTGGAGTAACTCAGCGGGTCAGGCAGCATCTCTAGAGAGAAGGAATGGGTGACGTTTCGGGTTCTTCAGAGAAGGATCTCGACCCGAAAAGTCACCCATTCCTTCTCTCCACAGATAGAAACATAGAAAATAGGTGCAGGAGGAGGCCATTCGGCCCTTCGAGCCTGCACCGCCATTCAATATGATCATGGCTGATCATCCAGCTCAGTAACCTGTACCTGCCTTCTCTCCATACCCCCTGATACCTTTAGCCACAAGGGCCACATCTAACTCCCTCTTAAATATAGCCAATGAACTGGCCTCAACTACGTTCTGTGGCAGAGAATTCCACAGACTCACCACTCTCTGTGTGAAGAAATGTTTTCTCATCTCGGTCCTAAAAGACTTCCCCCTTATCCTTAAGCTGTGACCCCTTATTCTGGACTTCCCCAACATCGGGAACAATCTTCCCGCATCTAGCCTCTCCAACCCCTTAAGAATTTTATGTTTCAATAAGATCCCCCCTCAGTCTTCTAAATTCCAGCGAGTATAAGCCAAGTCTATCCAGTCTTTCTTCATATGAAAGTCCTGCCATCCCAGGGATCAATCTGGTGAACCTTCTCTGTACTCCCTCTAAGGCTAGAATGTCTTTCCTCAGATTAGGAGACCAAAACTGTACACAATACTCCAGGTGCGGTCTCACCAAGGCCCTGTACAACTGCAGCAGAACCTACTCAAATCCTCTTGCTATGAATGCTAACATAAGATTCGCTTTCTTCACTGCCTGCTGCACCTGAACGCTTGCTTTCAATGACTGGTGCACCATGACACCCGGGTCACGTTGCATCTCCCCTTTTCCTAATTGGCCACCATTCAGGTAATACTCTGCTTTCCTGTTCTTGCCGCCAAAGTGGATAACCTCACATTTATCCACATTATATTGCATCTGCCATGCATTTGCCCACTCTCCTAATCTTTCCAAGTCACTCTGCAGCCTCCTAGCATCCTCCTCGCAGCTAACACTGCCACCCAGCTTCGTATCATCTGCAAACTTAGAGATATTGCATTCAATTCCCTCGTCCAAATCATTAATATATATTGTAAATAACTGGGGTCCCAGCACTGAGCCTTGCGCTACCCCACTAGTCACTGCCTGCCATTCCGAAAAGGACCCGTTTATTCCTACTCTTTGCTTCCTGTCTGCCAACCAATTCTCTATCCATCTCAACACTGAACCCCCAATACCGTGTGCTTTAAGTTTGTACCCCAATCTCCTATGTGGGACCTTGTCGTAGGCCTTCTGAAAGTCCAGATATAACACATCGACTGGTTCTCCCTTATCCACTCTACTAGTTACATCCTCGAAAAATTCTATAAGATTCGTCAGGCATGATTTGCCTTTCATAAATCCATGCTGACTTTGTCCGATGATTTCACCACTTTCCAAATGTAATGCTATCACATCTTTAATAACTGACTCTAGCATTTTCCCCACTACCGATGTTAGGCTAACTGGTCTATAATTCCCCGTTTTCTCTCCCCCTCCCTTTTTAAAAATGGGGTTACATTAGCTACCCTCCAATCCTCAGGAACTACTCCAGAATCTAAAGAGTTAACAAAAATTATCACTAATGCATCCACTATTTCTGAGACTACTTCCTTAAGCACTCTGGGATGCAGCCTATCTGGCCCTGGGGATTTATCGGCCTTTAATCCATTTAATTTACCTAACACCACTTCCGGACTAACCTGGATTACCCTCAGTTCCTCCATCTCGTTAGACCCCCGGTCCCCTGCTATTTCCGGCAGATTGTTTATGACTTCCCTAGTGAAGACAGAACCAAAGTAGTTGTTCAATTGGTCTGCCATCTCCTTGTTCCCTATGATCAATTCACCTGTTTCCGACTGCAAGGGACCTACATTTGTCTTAACTAGTCTTTTTCTCTTCACATATCTATAAAAGCTTTTGCAGTCAGTTTTTATGTTCCCTGCCAGTTTTCTCTCATAATCTATTTTCCCTTTCCTAATTAAGCCCTTTGTCCTCCTCTGCTGGACCTGGTTTGTTATTTTGCCAAACTGGGATGAACAATTGTTGTAGTTCATGTAGATGAGGCCCGACCCGCTGAGTTCTCCCAGTACAGTGTTTGACTGACAATTGTCCACTCCCAACTCCGTGGACAGCAGCTCTCGTTCTCTCTCTCTCTACCCCCTCTCCCCATATCTCTCTCCCTCCCTCCTCCCCCCTCTCCCTCCATCTCTCCCCTCTCCCCCTCTCCCTCCCTCCCCCCATCTACCTCTTCCTCCATCTCTCTCTCCTCATCTCCCTCTCTCCCCATCTGTCTCTTAGTCCCTCATCTCTCTCTTTCTCCCCATCTCTCCCTTTCTCCCCCATCTCTCTCTTTCTCCCCATCTCTCCCTTTCTCCCCATCTCTCTCTCTTCCCATCTCTCCCTTTCTCCCCCATCTCTCCCTTTCTACCCCATCTCTCCCCATCTCTCTCTTTCTCCCCATCTCTTTCCCTCTCTCCCCCATTTCTTTCCCTCTCTCCCCATCTCTTTCCCTCTGCCATCTCTTTCTCTCTCGCCCATCTCTTTCCCTCTCCCCCATCTCTGCATTTCTCCGCCATCTCCCCATCTCTCCCCCGTCTCCCCATCTCTCCCTCCCCATCTCTCTCTCCACATCTCTCCCTCTCTCTCCCTTACTCTCCCTCCCTCCATCTCTCTCTCCATCTTTCTCTCTCCCCCATTTCTCTCTCCACGTCTTTCCCCCATCTCTCTCCCCCCCATCTCTCCCCCCCATCTCCCCCCCCTGCATCTCTCTCTCCCCCCATCTCTCTCTCCACGTCTCCCCCCCCCATCTCCACCCCCTCCATCTCTCTCTCCCACCCCCATGTCTCTAACTGCCAGCAGGCACAGCAGATGTACGGCCGTGCAGAGAGAGCGCCGCATCCTGGCGGTGTCCTGGTCCTGGTCCCGGCTGGCGACCCACTCCAGGCTGTGGAGAAACTCTCTGGTGAAGCGGGACAGAGAAAAGGGAGACTGACTGACTGAGGGACTGACGCAGCTCCGGCTACCCCCCACCCCCCTGGCTCTCCAGGCCCAGGCCCTCCCCGGCCCTGGGGCGCGCATGCGTACATTCCGCATGAAGCAGCAGCGGCCGCCCAGAGGCGCGCAGGCGCACTTCGCCGAGCCGCCATCACTCTGCGGGTCCGGGGCTTGGCCGCGGGTGCGGGGCCAGGGGAGGAGGGCGGGGCTAGGGGCGGAGGGCGGGGCCAGGGGGCCGGGGACTGAAGAACGTGGTGGAGGTTTGTTTGTTCTTTACCCAGAGTGGGCGACGTCTGATCGTCGTTCACGGGTAATTATCATCGGGGAAACATAGAAACATAGACAATAGGTGCAGGAGTAGGCCATTCGGCCCTTCGAGCCTGTACGCACCGCCATTCATTATGATCATGGCTGATCATCCAACTCAGTATCCCGTACCTGCCTTCTCTCCATACCCCCTGATCCCTTTAGCCACAAGGGCCACATCTAACTCCCTCTTAAATATAGCCAATGAACTGGCCTCAACTACCTTCTGTGGCAGAGAATACCACAGACTCACCACTCTCTGTGTGAAAAAAAAATTCTCATCTCGGTCCTAAAAGACTTCCCCCTTATCCTTAAACTGTGGCCCCTTGTTCTGGACTTCCCCAACATCGGGAACAATCTTCATGCATCTAGCCTGTCCAACCCCTTAAGGATTTTGTAAGTTTCTATAAGATCCCCCCTCAGTCTTTAAATTCCAGCGAGAACAAGCCTAGTCTATCCAGTCTTTCTTCATATGAAAGTCCTGCCATCCCAGGGATCAATCTGGTGAACCTTCTCTGTACTCCCTCTATGGCAAGAATGTCTTTCCTCAGATTAGGAGACCAAAACTGTACACAATACTCCAGGTGCGGTCTCACCAATGCCCTGTACAACTGCAGCAGAACCTCCCTGCTCCTATACTCAAATCCTCTTGCTATGAATGCTAACATACCATTTGCTTTCTTCACCGCCTGCTGCACCTGCAGTCCTGCCATCCCAGGGATCAATCTGGTGAACCTTCTACCACCTATTATATTGAATTGTGGGCGTGTGTTATTTGTTTAAACAATCATTAACGGCTTGAATGAGAGTCCTGTGTTAGTGACCGGACATCGCGGCCATCCATCCCGTTCAGTGCCGGGGCAGCGTGACCCCACAATGTTAGACGGGAGAGAGGGGAGGGGATGGGGGGAGGGGCAGGGAGACGGGGGGGGGGAGGGGGAAGAGTGGTGGCGACCGAGAGTGGAGGGGGGGGAGGAGACGGAGAGAGGGGGAAGGAAAGGAACGGGGGCGGAGAGTGGGGGGTGGCGGGACGGGATGGAGAGAGGAGACGGGACGGAGATGGGGGGAGGGTGGGGCGACGAGGTGAGGGGGGGAGGGGCGGTGAGGGGGGAGGGACTTTTTTTAATTTTTTTTATATCAAAAAATACTTTATTCAAATAATCAATATCATTTACAAAACATCTTTTTTTAAACAAACCCATCCGACATTTCCGGAGGTTACACATTCAATACAGGCATTTACTTAGACATTTACTTACATTTACATACATTTACCCAGTATCCCTTATTTGGAGGGGCGTCTCTCTCCACCACACCCTGCCCCCCCCCCATGTCCAGCAGCGGAAGGACCCTAGACTGTGGTCCTCCCCCACAGAGCCTTGGCGTTGGCTGCACCGAGCTTCAGAGCGTCCCTCAGCACGTACTCCTGCAGTCTGCAGTGGGCCAGTCGGCAACATTCCTTGACGGACAGCTCGCTCCGCTGGGAGGTCAACAAGGATCGGGCAGACCAAAGGGCGTCTTTCACCGAGTTGATGACCTTCCAGCAGCACTCGATGTCAGTCTCGGAATGCGTCCCTGGGAACAGTCCGTAGAGCACAGAGTCCTCTGTGACGGAGCTGCTCGGAATGAATCGTGACAGGGACCCCTGCAGACCTCTCCAGACTCTCCTGGCAAATCCACACTCTTTGAAGAGGTGGGCCACCGTCTCCTCTCCGTAGCAGCCGTCCCGAGGGCAGCGTGCGCTGGTAGTGAGGTTCCGGCGGTGCAGGAAGGATCTGACTGGGAGGGCTCACCTCACCGCCAGCCAAGCCAGGTCTTGGTGCTTGTTGGTGAGTACTGGCGATGAGGCATTTTGCCAGACAAGCTGGGCTGTCTGTTCTGGGAACCACGCCACAGGATCCATGGAGTCATTCCCCTGCAGTGCCTGCAGGACGTTCCGTGCTGACCACTGCCCGATGGACTTGTGATCAAAGGTGTTGGTCCGGAAGAACCTGTCCACAAACGACAGATGGTTCGGCAATGTCCAGCTGACTGGCACATTGCGTGGCATCTGCGCCAGGCCCATCCTTCGCAACACCGGGGACAGGTAGAACCTCAGCAGGTAGTGGCATTTGGTGCCCACGTGCCTTGGCTCTATGCTCCGCCTGATGCAGCCACACACGAAGGTGGCCATCGGAATGAGGGCGACGTTGGGCACGCTTTTACCCCCGTTTTCTGCCGACTTGTGCATTGTGGCTCGTCGCACCCGGTCCATCGCCGACCCCCAGATGAAGCGGAAAACGGCCCGGGTGATCCCCTTGGCGTGGGAGGGAGGGACGGGCCACACTTGCGCCAAGTACAGCAGCCCCGAGAGCACCTCACACCTGATGACCAGGTTTTTCCCCGTGATGGAGAGGGAGCGCTGCTTCCACAGCTCCAGCTTCTTCCCCACCTTGGCTATCCGCTCCAGCCAATTCTTGTTACATGCCTCAGCCTTCCCGAACCAGATCCCCAGCACCTTCAGGAAGTCAGGCTTGATGGTGAAGGGGATGGAAGATCGGTCGGGCCAGTTGCCAAAGAGCATGGCCTCGCTCTTCCTGCGGTTTACCCTGGCCCCCGTGGCCAACTCAAACTGGTCGCAGACGCTGATCAGTCTGCGGACCGACCCTGGCTCCGAGCAGAAGACGGCGACATCGTCCATGTACAGGGAGGCCTTGACCTGAGTGCCCCCATTGCCTGGCAATGTCACTCCTCTTATGCTCGCATCCTTCCTGATGGATTCGGCAAAGGGTTCAATGCAACAGACGAACAAGACAGGTGAGAGAGGGCAACCCTGCCTGACACCAGACCTGACGGGGAAGCTGTCTGATTCCCACCCATTAATTTGGACTGCACTACAGATATCGGAGTAGAGCAGTTGTATCCACTTCCTGATTCCCTCCCCAAAGCCCATTTTGGAGAGCACGTCCCTCATGTACGTGTGCGATATCCTGTCGAAGGACTTCTCCTGGTCCAAGCTGACCAGGCAGGCATCCACCCGTCTGTCCTGCACGTAGGCAATGGTATCTCTCAGCAGCACCAGGCTGTCTGAGATTTTCCTGCCAGGTACAGCACAGGTTTGGTCCGGGTGGATCACCTGTCCCAGAGCAGACTTGACCCGGTTGGCGATGGCCTTAGACAGGATCTTGTAGTCTACATTCAACAATGTGATGGGTCTCCAATTCCTTAAGTCATTCATCTCCCCCTTCTGCTTGTAGATCAGGGTGATGCTGCCCTTCCTCATTGAGTCTGACATGCTGCCGGCTAGAAGTATATCGTTGTACACTTCCAGCAGGTCCGGGCCCACCCAGTCCCACAGAGCCGAGTAGAACTCTGCCGGTAAGCCATCGCCTCCGGGAGTTTTACTCGAGTCAAAGGAACGGATGGAGCCAGTCAGCTCCTCCAGGGTCAGTGGTTTGTCCAGACTCTCCCGCTTGCTGTCGTCCAAGACTTCCGTGATGGAGGACAGGAAGTTCTGGGAGGCGGTGCTGTCTGTGGTCTTTACATCGTACAGATCCTTATAAAAGGATCTGCAGATCTTGAGCATGTCTGACTGCGAGGATGTTACCGAGCCGTCCTCCTCCCTAAGGCTTTTGATCACAGAGCTCCCCCTGTGAACCTTATGGAAGAAGTAACGTGAGCACGTCTCATCCTGCTCAACATGGCGGACCCTGGACCGGAAGATGATCTTGGAGGATTCAGAGGTAAAGAGACGAGCTTGCCGGCCCTTCAACTCTCTCAGTTCCTCCCTCACATCCACCCCTCTCCTCTGCAGAAGGAGCAGTTGCTGCAAATCTGTCTGGAGTTGGCACAGTTCCCTCTTACCCTGTCTTGCTCTCTGGACACCTTTGGAGACGAAGAACTTCTTGATTTTCTCCTTTGTTGCCTCCCACCAGAGTGTCGGGGAGTCAAAGAGGGGCCTCACAGTTCTCCAAGATGCGTAGTCCCTCTTTAGCTCCTCAACGCTCTCCGGGGTCAACAGCTCCACGTTTAACTTCCACGTCCCTCTGCCCGCCTTCCGGTCCTCCTGTAGGTGACAGGTGGCCTGAAGGAGGCAGTGGTCAGAGAAGAACACCGGCGCGAGGTCGGTGTGTCTGACCGTGACGGCCCTCGATGTGAAGAGGAAGTCTATCCGGGACTGGGCTGAACCGTTCGGTCCTGACCAGGTGAACCGCGGCTGGGCCCCGCCTGCAGGGTCACTGAAGGCGTCGCGCAGCTTTGCATCTTTGACCGTCTCCACCAGGAGTTTGGAGGTGCCGTCCAGTCTGTGGTTCACACTGTCGGATCGTCCAGCCGCATCGATGATGCAGTTGAAGTCACCGGCCAGAACGAGCGGTCTAGACGTGGCCAGCAGCGGTGGGAGCTGCTGGAGGACGGCCAACCGCTCGCTCCGCCTGGGTGAGGCATACACATTAATCAGCCGGAGCGGAGAACCACGGTACATTACATCCGCCACCAAGAGACGCCCCCCCCACCACCTCCCTTACCTCAGTGATGGTGAAGCCCCCTCCCCGCAGCAAGATCCCCAGACCGGACGCACGACAATCATTGCCCCCCGACCATACCGACAGTCCGTGGGGCCACCATCGCGACCACCTCCGATTGCAGCGAAGGTGTGGCAGCCCGCACTCTTGTAGAAAAGTCACATCCGCCTTTACCTTGGCCAGGTACTGCAAGGCGGATACACATCGCGCAGTGCTCTTCACACTGCGCACGTTTAAGGATGCCAGTTTCAGCTCCATTGTCCTTTAGTGTCCCAGGCGATCCTCCCGCATGCCAATCATCTGGCTGAGTTCCTGCACATTTTTGTCGCACAGGTAGTGGTACAGGTTGGTGGCTTCCTCAGCACAGGGTGTATTTTCTGGCGAGGCCACTGCGCTGCTCCCAGTGTCCTGGAGCTGGGGCCCATCGGCCACTGCACTGCTCCCGGTCTCCCGGAGCTGGGGCCCATTGGCCACTGCACTGCTCCCGGTCTCCCGGAGCTGGGGCCCATTGGCCGTTGTGCCGCTCCCGGTCTCCCGGAGCAGGGGCCCATTGGCCGTTGTGCCGCTCACGGTCTCCTGGGGCTGGGGCCCATTGGCCGTTGTGCCGCTCACGGTCTCCTGGGGCTGGGGCCCATTGGCCGTTGTGCCGCTCACGGTCTCCTGGGGTTGGGGCCCATTGGCCGTTGTGCCGCTCACGGTCTCCTGGGGCTGGTGCCCATTGGCCGTTGTGCCGCTCACGGTCTCCTGGGGTTGGGGCCCATTGGCCGTTGTGCCGCTCACGGTCTCCTGGGGCTGGGGCCCATTGGCACTGCTCCCAGTCTCCTGGGGCTGGGGGGCAACAGACATGTTCTTTCTCTTACCTTCCTCCTCCCCCGTTTTCTTCCTCTGCCTCTGCCTCCGTTGTCGGATCCTCCCGGTCGTCTCATCCTCCGACGCGGAGAGGCTGCTGGCCTCGTCCTGGGAGAGGACTCTTTTTTGGGACTTGCTTGCCCCCTCCGCCTTTTTCTCCGTGCGCACAGCCTTCAACGTTTTCCTCGATTTTACCACCTGCCATTCCTCCTCTTCCTGTTCCCCCTCTTCCATCGACTCACCCTCGTGGGTAGGGGCCTGGGGGGCTCTGTCCTGCGGTTGGGGGCTCCTGGTGGTCGCGTTGTTATCGCCCCTGCTCTCCTTTCCTTTTTGGGCTTTTTCCGTGGTAGGAGGCGTCTCGTCCACACTGGGGGTGCTGGCAGCGGCCCCTCTTATCGCCTGTGCATACGTGCTAGCTCTTTTAGGGCAGGCCCTGTAAAGGTGGCCTGCCTCCCCACACAGGTTGCAGCTCTTACTCTCTTTACATTCCCTTGTCTCGTGGCCTTCTAGTTTGCAGTTTCTGCAGACGACTGTCCTGCATTCTGCCGCCACGTGCCCAGGTTTGTTGCATTTCCTGCACACCCTGGGCTGCCCCGCGTACGTCATGTAACCCCGGTTCCCTCCGATAGCGAACACCGAGGGGGGGGTGGATGATGAATCCCTTCCCGTCCACCCTCAGCTTCACCTTCACTTGCCTCTTGCTCGTCCAGATCCCGAACAAGTCCTTTATGTCCACGCAGTTCCCGGCCCCTTCGACGTAGCGAGCAAGGAAGGTGAGGACATCCACGACGGGCACATGTGGGTTAAACATGTGCACCGTGATCATTCGTTCCCTCTGGGTGGGGAGGGTGAAGAGCGGCTGCACCTTCAGGAGCGACAGCGGGGCTTCATCCCCCTTCTCCCGGAGGTCCTGCAGCAACTTCTGCCATCCCGCCGGGTTTTGGAAGGTAACGTCGAAATATCCGTTACCTGGGAAGTCCTGGAGGCAGAAGATGTCCCCGGCCTTGAATCCGCAGGCCTCCAGCAGCACCTTCTTGATGAAGAGGTCCCTTGAGAAAGGGTTCCCCTCCCTGAGGTCCTTCACCGATACACGCAGGGTATTCCGGATACCCTGCCCTCCAGCTCCACTTGCTGCTGCCATCCCACCTGGATAAGGGTGTTAGGTTGGTTACCCAACCAGCATGGATCCACCCCTAAACCAGACACGTGGTCCTGACTTCCGCTCCTCGTCGATGATCCAATGCAAATACTGCTCTTATACTGTTCTTATAAGAACATTAGATTGTGCCAGAACAGATACTACACTTGATCTTAGCCAAAAGACCGAGAAGCGGACAGAGAGGGGAGACGGGGATACTCACGGCACGGTGTGGGGGTTGCTGCAGAGATACGATGCCCAGACTCCCAGTACGGCTAGGACGAGAAGGATCACGGCGGGTATGATCGCCCAACGACACCTGGACCCTGGAGGAGACAGACCCACACAGCCGTGAACCTAGAGCTTCGTTTAGAGACACAGCGCCGAAACAGGCCCTTCGGCTAGGCTTGTATACACTGGAATTTAGAAGGATGAGAGGGGATCTTATCGAGACGTATAAGATTATTAAGGGGTTGGACACGTTCGAGGCAGGATACATGTTCCCAATGTTGGGGGAGTCCAGAACCAGGGGCCACACAGTTTAAGAATAAGGGGTAGGCCATTTAGAACTGAGATGAGGAAAAACTTTTTCAGTCAGAGAGTTGTGAATCTGTGGAATTCTCTGCCTCAGAAGGCAGTGGAGGCCAATTCTCTGAATGCATTCAAGAGAGAGCTAGATAGAGCTCTTAAGGATAGCGGAGTCAGGGGGTATGGGGAGAAGTCAGGAGAAGTCAGGAACGGGGTAATGATTGAGAATGATCAGCCATGATCACATTCAATGGCGGTGCTGGCTCGAAGGGCCGAATGGCCTCCTCCTGCACCTATTGTCTATTGGCCCATTGAGTACACTAGTCTTTCCAATCTTTCCTCATATGTCAGTTCCGCCATCCCAGGGATCAATCTCGTGAACCTACGCTGCAATGCCTCAATTACAAGGATGTCCTTCCTCAAATTAGGAGACCAAAACTGTACACAATACTCCAGATGTGGTCTTACCAAGGCCTTGTACATCTGCAGAAGGACCTCTTTACTCCCATACTGAAATCCTCTTGTTATGAAGGCCAACATGCCATTAGCTTTCTTCACTGCCTGCTGTACCTGCAGGCCAACTTTCAGTGACTGGTGTACAAGGACACCCAGGTCTCGCTGCACCTACCCCTTACCTGACCTAACTCCATTGAGATAATAATCTGCCTCCTTGTTTTTGCCATTCTCAATCAGTACCCCGTTCCTGCCTTCTCCCCATACCCCCTGACTCCGCTATCCTTAAGAGTCTATCTAGCTCTCTCTTGAATGCATTCAGAGAATTGGCCTCCACTGCCTTCTGAGGCAGAGAATTCCACAGATTCACAACTTTCTGACTGAAAACGTTTTTCCTCCTCTCAGTTCTAAATGGCCGACCCCTCAGCAGGTCAGGCAGCATCTCGGGAGAGAAGGAAGGGTCTCGACCCGGAACGTCACCCATTCCTTCTCTCCCGAGATGCTGCCTGACCTGCTGAGTTACTCCAGCATTTTGTGAATAAATACCTTCGAAGAGTTTTTGTATATAGATTAATTAATTAAGGAAGAGATTAATAAATATATATAATAAATGTATGTGGGGGTTCCCTGAGACATGAAAATTATTTCCAGGGTTCTGCTGAGAAATGCTGGAATGGAGGGAGAGGGATCATGTTCAGGCAGGGGGATCAGTTTGCATTGGATTCATGTTCGGTACAAACATTATTCCTGTGCTGGTTTCTGGGGCCTGTTGGCCATGGGGGCACCGGCGTGAACTAAGGGGGAGCTCAGATGGAATGTGTCAATAATGGTTTGTGTAAAATGGGATAATTTGTAACTTTTCCGGCGCCCTTTAATTGGCGATTCTTTGCATACCTTGCGTGCGAACAAGAAAAAAATAAATATATATCACTGCGCCTTGTCAGATGTGACAAGGAAGTATTCATTCACGGAGAGTGCCATGTGCAGGCGGGTGGGACAAGGCCAGAATTACCCACCGGGTCAGCATGGGCCGAAGGGGCAGTCTGGGTGCTGTGCAACTCTCCACGCGGGTACTCACCGACCACGCGCAGCTCAAAGTGCTCCACGTCGTGATTCCTCAGCTCCCTGCCATAGTAGTTTGTCTCTATCTCGTAGGTCCCCTGGTCACCGAGCCCCACGGCCCACAGCTCGATGACGCCGTCCAGTCGGAAGTGGACTCTGTCCCTGTAGGACGGGTGGATCCAGGACGGACTCTCCGGGCTGTAAGACTTCCAATCGAGGATCGGCAGGTCGGGACGGACACGCCACATCGACACCCTGATCTTCTCGTGGCTGTGGGGCTGGACGGGGAACCTCACTGTCCCACCCATGGGGACAGTGGTGACCGAGCCCACGGTGACCGATGTTCTTGTTCCACACAGAGCCGCAGTGTGGAGACCTGAAACACAACAAGGTCATAGAATCTTTCGAGGATGTAACCAGTAGAGTGGATAAGGGAGAACCAGCCGATGTGTTATATCTGGACTTCCAGAAGGCCTTCGACAAGGTCCCACATAGGAGATTGGTGTACAAACTTAAAGCACACGGTATTGGGGGTTCAGTGTTGAGGTGGATAGAGAATTGGTTGGCGGACAGGAAGCAAAGAGTAGGAATAAATGGGTCCTTTTCGGAATGGCAGGCAGTGACTAGTGGGGTACCGCAAGGCTCAGTGCTGGGACCCCAGCTATTTACAATATATATTAATGATTTGGCCGAGGGAATTGAATGCAAGTTTGCGGATGACACGAAGCTGGGTGGCAGTGTTAGCTTTGAGGAGGATGCTAGGAGGCTGCAGAGTGACTTGGATAGATTAGGCGAGTGGGCAAATGCATGGCAGATGCAATATAATGTGGATAAATATGACGTTATCCACTTTACGGCAAGAACAGGAAAGCAGAGTATTACCTGAATGGTGGCCAATTAGGAAAAGGGGAGATGCAACGTGACCTGTGTGTCGTGGTGCAACAGTCATTGAAAGCAAGCGTGCAGGTGCAGCAGGCAGTGAAGAAAGCGAATGGTATGTTGGCATTCACAGCGAGGGGATTTGAGTATAGGAGCAGGGAGGTTCTGCTGCAGTTGTACAGGGCCTTGGTGAGACCGCACCTGGAGTATTGTGTACAGTTTTGGTCTCTTAATCTGAAGAAAGACATTCTAGCCTTAGAGGGAATACAGAGAATGTTCACCAGATTGATCCCTGGGATGGCAGGACTTTCATATGAAGAAAGACTGGATAGACTAGGCTTATACTCGCTGGAATTTAGAAGACTGAGGGGGGATCTTATAGAAACATATAAAATTCTTAAGGGGTTGGAGAGCCTAGATTCGGGAAGATTGTTCCCGATGTTGGGGAAGTCCAGAACCGGGGGTCACAGCTTAAGGATAAGGGGGAAGTCATTTAGGACCGAGATGAGGAAACATTTCTTCACACAAAGAGTGGTGAGTCTGTGGAATTCTCTGCCACAGAAGGTAGTTGAGGCCAGTTCATTGGCTATATTTAAGAGGGAGTTAGAGGTGGCCCTTGTGGCTAAAGGGATCAGGGGGTATGGGGAGAAGGCAGGTACAGGTTAGTGACCTGGATGATCAGCCATGATCATATTGAATGGTGGTGCATGCTCGAAGGGCCGAATGGCCTACTCCTGCACATATTTTCTATGTTTCTATGTCATTGTACCTGCCTGCTTCATCACCCACAGAAAACACTACCCCTCACATTCCCATTGAACCTGACACCCCCCCTCTCCAGATAACTGTGTGTTTGTGTTGTCATTTGTGAGCGGAGCACCAAGGCACATTCCTTGAATGTGCACATACTTGGCCAATAAACTTATTCATTCATTCATCAACTTATTCATTCATTCATGAAAAGGTAAGGCTAAAGGTGAAAAGAGTCAGAAATGGTGTCAGATGAGGATAGTAGTGAAATGTGAAGCTGCCGGGAGGGGTATGGATATGAGAGTCAGTCTGAAGAAGGTTCTCGACTCAAAACATCATCTATTGAAAAGTCCGGGAGCAGAGCAAGGACGCCCGTTGGCTGAGCAGTAAAGTAAGTGCTAATCACAGTTGAACAGGCAGTTTAAAAAGAGCGCCAAAAGGAAGCTAGTAGTCAATTTGAAAAGTCCGGGAGCAGAGCAAGGACGCCCGTTGGCTGAGCAGTAAAGTAAGTGCTAATCACAGTTGAACAGGCAGTTTAAAAAGAGCGCCAAAAGGAAGCTAGTAGTCAATTTGAAAAGTCCGGGAGCAGAGCAAGGACGCCCGTTGGCTGAGCAGTAAAGTAAGTGCTAATCACAGTTGAACAGGCAGTTTAAAAAGAGCGCCAAAAGGAAGCTAGTAGTCAATTTGAAAAGTCCGGGAGCAGAGCAAGGACGCCGGTTGGCTGAGCAGTAAAGTAAGTGCTAATCACAGTTGAACAGGCAGTTTAAAAAGAGCGCCAAAAGGAAGCTAGTAGTCAATTTGAAAAGTCCGGGAGCAGAGCAAGGACGCCCGTTGGCTGAGCAGTAAAGTAAGTGCTAATCACAGTTGAACAGGCAGTTTAAAAAGAGCGCCAAAAGGAAGCTAGTAGGACGGACTCTCCGGGCTGTAAGACTTCCAATCGAGGATCGGCAGGTCGGGACGGACACGCCACATCGACACCCTGATCTTCTCGTGGCTGTGGGGCTGGACGGGGAACCTCACTGTCCCACCCATGGGGACAGTGGTGACCGAGCCCACGGTGACCGACGTTCTTGTTCCACACAGAGCCGCAGTGTGGAGACCTGAAACACAACAAGGTCATAGAATTTTTCGAGGATGTAACCAGTAGAGTGGATAAGGGAGAACCAGCCGATGTGTTATATCTGGACTTCCAGAAGGCCTTCGACAAGGTCCCACATAGGAGATTGGTGTACAAACTTAAAGCACACGGTATTGGGGGTTCAGTGTTGAGGTGGATAGAGAATTGGTTGGCGGACAGGAAGCAAAGAGTAGGAATAAATGGGTCCTTTTCGGAATGGCAGGCATTGACTAGTGGGGTACCGCAAGGCTCAGTGCTGGGACCCCAGCTATTTACAATATATATTAATGATTTGGCCGAGGGAATTGAATGCAAGTTTGCGGATGACACGAAGCTGGGTGGCAGTGTTAGCTTTGAGGAGGATGCTAGGAGGCTGCAGAGTGACTTGGATAGATTAGGCGAGTGGGCAAATGCATGGCAGATGCAATATAATGTGGATAAATATGACGTTATCCACTTTACGGCAAGAACAGGAAAGCAGAGTATTACCTGAATGGTGGCCAATTAGGAAAAGGGGAGATGCAACGTGACCTGTGTGTCGTGGTGCAACAGTCATTGAAAGCAAGCGTGCAGGTGCAGCAGGCAGTGAAGAAAGCGAATGGTATGTTGGCATTCATAGCGAGGGGATTTGAGTATAGGAGCAGGGAGGTTCTGCTGCAGTTGTACAGGGCCTTGGTGAGACCGCACCTGGAGTATTGTGTACAGTTTTGGTCTCTTAATCTGAAGAAAGACATTCTAGCCTTAGAGGGAATACAGAGAATGTTCACCAGATTGATCCCTGGGATGGCAGGACTTTCATATGCAGAAAGACTGGATAGACTAGGCTTATACTCGCTGGAATTTAGAAGACTGAGGGGGGATCTTATAGAAACATATAAAATTCTTAAGGGGTTGGAGAGCCTAGATTCGGGAAGATTGTTCCCGATGTTGGGGAAGTCCAGAACCGGGGGTCACAGCTTAAGGATAAGGGGGAAGTCATTTAGGACCGAGATGAGGAAACATTTCTTCACACAAAGAGTGGTGAGTCTGTGGAATTCTCTGCCACAGAAGGTAGTTGAGGCCAGTTCATTGGCTATATTTAAGAGGGAGTTAGAGGTGGCCCTTGTGTCTAAAGGGGTCAGGGGGTATGGGGAGGAGGCAGGTACAGGTTAGTGACCTGGATGATCAGCCATGATCATATTGAATGGTGGTGCATGCTCGAAGGTCCGAATGGCCTACTCCTGCACATATTTTCTATGTTTCTATGTCATTGTACCTGCCTGCTTCATCACCCACAGAAAACACTGCCCCTCACATTCCCATTGAACCTGACACCCCCCCTCTCCAGATAACTGTGTGTTTGTGTTGTCATTTGTGAGCGGAGCACCAAGGCACATTCCTTGAATGTGCACATACTTGGCCAATAAACTTATTCATTCATTCATCAACTTATTCATTCATTCATGAAAAGGTAAGGCTAAAGGTGAAAAGAGTCAGAAATGGTGTCAGATGAGGATAGTAGTGAAATGTGAAGCTGCAGGGAGGGGTATGGATATGAGAGTCAGTCTGAAGAAGGTTCTCGACTCAAAACATCATCTATTGAAAAGTCCGGGAGCAGAGCAAGGACGCCCGTTGGCTGAGCAGTAAAGTAAGTGCTAATCACAGTTGAACAGGCAGTTTAAAAAGAGCGCCAAAAGGAAGCTAGTAGTCAATTTGAAAAGTCCGGGAGCAGAGCAAGGACGCCCGTTGGCTGAGCAGTAAAGTAAGTGCTAATCACAGTTGAACAGGCAGTTTAAAAAGAGCGCCAAAAGGAAGCTAGTAGTCAATTTGAAAAGTCCGGGAGCAGAGCAAGGACGCCCGTTGGCTGAGCAGTAAAGTAAGTGCTAATCACAGTTGAACAGGCAGTTTAAAAAGAGCGCCAAAAGGAAGCTAGTAGTCAATTTGAAAAGTCCGGGAGCAGAGCAAGGACGCCCGTTGGCTGAGCAGTAAAGTAAGTGCTAATCACAGTTGAACAGGCAGTTTAAAAAGAGCGCCAAAAGGAAGCTAGTAGTCAATTTGAAAAGTCCGGGAGCAGAGCAAGGACGCCCGTTGGCTGAGCAGTAAAGTAAGTGCTAATCACAGTTGAACAGGCAGTTTAAAAAGAGCGCCAAAAGGAAGCTAGTAGTCAATTTGAAAAGTCCGGGAGCAGAGCAAGGACGCCCGTTGGCTGAGCAGTAAAGTAAGTGCTAATCACAGTTGAACAGGCAGTTTAAAAAGAGCGCCAAAAGGAAGCTAGTAGTCAATTTGAAAAGTCCGGGAGCAGAGCAAGGACGCCCGTTGGCTGAGCAGTAAAGTAAGTGCTAATCACAGTTGAACAGGCAGTTTAAAAAGAGCGCCAAAAGGAAGCTAGTAGTCAATTTGAAAAGTCCGGGAGCAGAGCAAGGACGCCCGTTGGTTAAGCAGTAAAGTAAGTGCTAATCACAGTTGAACAGGCAGTTTAAAAAGAGCGCCAAAAGGAAGCTAGTAGTCAATTTGAAAAGTCCGGGAGCAGAGCAAGGACGCCCGTTGGCTGAGCAGTAAAGTAAGTGCTAATCACAGTTGAACAGGCAGTTTAAAAAGAGCGCCAAAAGGAAGCTAGTAGTCAATTTGAAAAGTCCGGGAGCAGAGCAAGGACGCCCGTTGGCTGAGCAGTAAAGTAAGTGCTAATCACAGTTGAACAGGCAGTTTAAAAAGAGCGCCAAAAGGAAGCTAGTAGTCAATTTGAAAAGTCCGGGAGCAGAGCAAGGACGCCCGTTGGCTGAGCAGTAAAGTAAGTGCTAATCACAGTTGAACAGGCAGTTTAAAAAGAGCGCCAAAAGGAAGCTAGTAGTCAATTTGAAAAGTCCGGGAGCAGAGCAAGGACGCCCGTTGGCTGAGCAGTAAAGTAAGTGCTAATCACAGTTGAACAGGCAGTTTAAAAAGAGCGCCAAAAGGAAGTTAGTAGTCAAATTGAAAAGTCCGGGAGCAGAGCAAGGACGCCCGTTGGCTGAGCAGTAAAGTAAGTGCTAATCACAGTTGAACAGGCAGTTTAAAAAGAGCGCCAAAAGGAAGCTAGTAGTCAATTTGAAAAGTCCGGGAGCAGAGCAAGGACGCCCGTTGGCTGAACAGTAAAGTAAGTGCTAATCACAGTTGAACAGGCAGTTTAAAAAGAGCGCCAAAAGGAAGCTAGTAGGACGGACTCTCCGGGCTGTAAGACTTCCAATCGAGGATCGGCAGGTCGGGACGGACACGCCACATCGACACCCTGATCTTCTCGTGGCTGTGGGGCTGGACGGGGAACCTCACTGTCCCACCCATGGGGACAGTGGTGACCGAGCCCACGGTGACCGACGTTCTTGTTCCACACAGAGCCGCAGTGTGGAGACCTGAAACACAACAAGGTCATAGAATTTTTCGAGGATGTAACCAGTAGAGTGGATAAGGGAGAACCAGCCGATGTGTTATATCTGGACTTCCAGAAGGCCTTCGACAAGGTCCCACATAGGAGATTGGTGTACAAACTTAAAGCACACGGTATTGGGGGTTCAGTGTTGAGGTGGATAGAGAATTGGTTGGCGGACAGGAAGCAAAGAGTAGGAATAAATGGGTCCTTTTCGGAATGGCAGGCATTGACTAGTGGGGTACCGCAAGGCTCAGTGCTGGGACCCCAGCTATTTACAATATATATTAATGATTTGGCCGAGGGAATTGAATGCAAGTTTGCGGATGACACGAAGCTGGGTGGCAGTGTTAGCTTTGAGGAGGATGCTAGGAGGCTGCAGAGTGACTTGGATAGATTAGGCGAGTGGGCAAATGCATGGCAGATGCAATATAATGTGGATAAATATGACGTTATCCACTTTACGGCAAGAACAGGAAAGCAGAGTATTACCTGAATGGTGGCCAATTAGGAAAAGGGGAGATGCAACGTGACCTGTGTGTCGTGGTGCAACAGTCATTGAAAGCAAGCGTGCAGGTGCAGCAGGCAGTGAAGAAAGCGAATGGTATGTTGGCATTCATAGCGAGGGGATTTGAGTATAGGAGCAGGGAGGTTCTGCTGCAGTTGTACAGGGCCTTGGTGAGACCGCACCTGGAGTATTGTGTACAGTTTTGGTCTCTTAATCTGAAGAAAGACATTCTAGCCTTAGAGGGAATACAGAGAATGTTCACCAGATTGATCCCTGGGATGGCAGGACTTTCATATGCAGAAAGACTGGATAGACTAGGCTTATACTCGCTGGAATTTAGAAGACTGAGGGGGGATCTTATAGAAACATATAAAATTCTTAAGGGGTTGGAGAGCCTAGATTCGGGAAGATTGTTCCCGATGTTGGGGAAGTCCAGAACCGGGGGTCACAGCTTAAGGATAAGGGGGAAGTCATTTAGGACCGAGATGAGGAAACATTTCTTCACACAAAGAGTGGTGAGTCTGTGGAATTCTCTGCCACAGAAGGTAGTTGAGGCCAGTTCATTGGCTATATTTAAGAGGGAGTTAGAGGTGGCCCTTGTGTCTAAAGGGGTCAGGGGGTATGGGGAGGAGGCAGGTACAGGTTAGTGACCTGGATGATCAGCCATGATCATATTGAATGGTGGTGCATGCTCGAAGGTCCGAATGGCCTACTCCTGCACATATTTTCTATGTTTCTATGTCATTGTACCTGCCTGCTTCATCACCCACAGAAAACACTGCCCCTCACATTCCCATTGAACCTGACACCCCCCCCTCTCCAGAGGGTGTTTGTGTTGTCATTTGTGAGCGGAGCACCAAGGCACATTCCTTGAATGTGCACATACTTGGCCAATAAACTTATTCATTCATTCATCAACTTATTCATTCATTCATGAAAAGGTAAGGCTAAAGGTGAAAAGAGTCAGAAATGGTGTCAGATGAGGATAGTAGTGAAATGTGAAGCTGCAGGGAGGGGTATGGATATGAGAGTCAGTCTGAAGAAGGTTCTCGACTCAAAACATCATCTATTGAAAAGTCCGGGAGCAGAGCAAGGACGCCCGTTGGCTGAGCAGTAAAGTAAGTGCTAATCACAGTTGAACAGGCAGTTTAAAAAGAGCGCCAAAAGGAAGCTAGTAGTCAATTTGAAAAGTCCGGGAGCAGAGCAAGGACGCCCGTTGGCTGAACAGTAAAGTAAGTGCTAATCACAGTTGAACAGGCAGTTTAAAAAGAGCGCCAAAAGGAAGCTAGTAGGACGGACTCTCCGGGCTGTAAGACTTCCAATCGAGGATCGGCAGGTCGGGACGGACACGCCACATCGACACCCTGATCTTCTCGTGGCTGTGGGGCTGGACGGGGAACCTCACTGTCCCACCCATGGGGACAGTGGTGACCGAGCCCACGGTGACCGACGTTCTTGTTCCACACAGAGCCGCAGTGTGGAGACCTGAAACACAACAAGGTCATAGAATTTTTCGAGGATGTAACCAGTAGAGTGGATAAGGGAGAACCAGCCGATGTGTTATATCTGGACTTCCAGAAGGCCTTCGACAAGGTCCCACATAGGAGATTGGTGTACAAACTTAAAGCACACGGTATTGGGGGTTCAGTGTTGAGGTGGATAGAGAATTGGTTGGCGGACAGGAAGCAAAGAGTAGGAATAAATGGGTCCTTTTCGGAATGGCAGGCATTGACTAGTGGGGTACCGCAAGGCTCAGTGCTGGGACCCCAGCTATTTACAATATATATTAATGATTTGGCCGAGGGAATTGAATGCAAGTTTGCGGATGACACGAAGCTGGGTGGCAGTGTTAGCTTTGAGGAGGATGCTAGGAGGCTGCAGAGTGACTTGGATAGATTAGGCGAGTGGGCAAATGCATGGCAGATGCAATATAATGTGGATAAATATGACGTTATCCACTTTACGGCAAGAACAGGAAAGCAGAGTATTACCTGAATGGTGGCCAATTAGGAAAAGGGGAGATGCAACGTGACCTGTGTGTCGTGGTGCAACAGTCATTGAAAGCAAGCGTGCAGGTGCAGCAGGCAGTGAAGAAAGCGAATGGTATGTTGGCATTCATAGCGAGGGGATTTGAGTATAGGAGCAGGGAGGTTCTGCTGCAGTTGTACAGGGCCTTGGTGAGACCGCACCTGGAGTATTGTGTACAGTTTTGGTCTCTTAATCTGAAGAAAGACATTCTAGCCTTAGAGGGAATACAGAGAATGTTCACCAGATTGATCCCTGGGATGGCAGGACTTTCATATGCAGAAAGACTGGATAGACTAGGCTTATACTCGCTGGAATTTAGAAGACTGAGGGGGGATCTTATAGAAACATATAAAATTCTTAAGGGGTTGGAGAGCCTAGATTCGGGAAGATTGTTCCCGATGTTGGGGAAGTCCAGAACCGGGGGTCACAGCTTAAGGATAAGGGGGAAGTCATTTAGGACCGAGATGAGGAAACATTTCTTCACACAAAGAGTGGTGAGTCTGTGGAATTCTCTGCCACAGAAGGTAGTTGAGGCCAGTTCATTGGCTATATTTAAGAGGGAGTTAGAGGTGGCCCTTGTGTCTAAAGGGGTCAGGGGGTATGGGGAGGAGGCAGGTACAGGTTAGTGACCTGGATGATCAGCCATGATCATATTGAATGGTGGTGCATGCTCGAAGCCAGAGCTGGTTATAGGCACAAGGTGATGGCGGAAAGGTTGGTGCGGTGTGTTTCCTGCAGGATGTGGGAAGACAGGGACGTCGCTCGAGCTTCTGGGAGCTACACCTGCAAGAACTGTGTCCAGGTGCAGCTCCTGAAGGGACGTGTGGTGGAGTTGGAGAGGCAGTTGGATGACCTCAGGGCCATCCGAGAATGCGAGAGTTTCCTCGACAGGACCTATTGTGAGGCTGTCACGCCAAGGGTCCAGGTCGAGCGAAGGTGGGAGACTGTTTCAGGGGGGAGTGGACGTGGACTACAGGAGACCTCAGTGGCTGTGCCTATTGCAAATAGGTATACCCTCTTGGGAACTGTCGGGGCAGAAGACGTTTCCAGTCCGAGTGGCGGACCTGTTGGCAAGGATACTCGACAGGGGAGACCGAAGTCTGGAAGAGCCGTAGTGGTCGGTGACTCCATAGTCCGAGGGACGGACAGAAGATTCTGTGGCAGCAGGAGGGACTTGAGGATGGTCTATTGCCTCCCTGGTGCCAGGGTTCAACACATCACAGACCGGCTTCAGAAAATCCTAGTGAGGGAAGGCGATCAACCTGAAGTCGTTGTGCACGTGGGCACGAATGACGTCGGGCGGAAGAGGAAGGAGGTGCTACAGCGGGAGTTTAGAGAGTTGGGAAAAGCACTGAGAAGTAGGACGTCGAAGGTAGTTATCTCTGGACTGCTACCGGTACCTCGTGCTGGTGAGGCCAGGAACAGAGAGATAGAGGGTATGAATTTATGGCTGAGGGGCTGGTGCAGAGAGCAGGGATTTAGATTTCTGGACCACTGGGATCTCTTCTGGGCTAGGGGTGACTTGTACAAAAGGGACGGGTTGCATCTTAACAGCAGGGGGACAAACATTCTGGCAGGCAGGTTTGCTAGTGTGACACCTGTGGCTTTAAACTAAGTAGTGGGGGGGAGGGGTTAACAAATTGTGAATATGAAGATGAGGTAAAAGGGAATACAGGAGATATTGCAGAAGACTCTCGGAAGAATGGGAACAGAAGTTCTAGAGCGGAAAAGAAATTAAGGGCAGGGCCAATTGTGAACGATGTGAGAGGGGAGGTAAATACAGAAGTTAAAGTGTTGTACTTAAATGCGCGTAGTATAAAAAATAAAGTGGATGAGCTTGAGGCTCAGTTAGTCATGGGCAAGTATGATGTTGTAAGGATCACTGAGACATGGCTACAAGAGGACCAGGGCTGGGAACTGAATATTCAGGGCTACACAACGTATAGAAAAGACAGACAGATGGGCAGAGGGGGTGGGGTTGCTCTGATGGTAAGGAATGATATTCATTCCCTTGCAAGGGGTGACATAGAATCAGGAGATGTTGAATCAGTATGGATAGAAATGAGAAATTGTAAGGGTAAAAAGACCCTAATGGGAGTTATCTATAGGCCCCCAAACAGTAGCCTCGACATAGGGTGCAAGTTGAATCAGGAGATAAAATTGGCGTGTCAAAAATGTAATGCTACGGTGGTTATGGGAGATTTCAACATGCAGGTAGACTGGGAAAATCAGGTTGGAAATGGACCCCAGGAAAGAGAGTTTGTAGAGTGCCTTCGAGATGGATTCTTAGAACAGCTTGTACTGGAGCCTACCAGGGAGAAGGCAATTCTGGATTTAGTGTTGTGTAATGATCCTGATCTGATAAGGGGACTAGAGGTAAAAGAGCCATTAGGAGGCAGTGATCACAACATGATAAGTTTTACTCTGCAAATGGAAAGGCAGAAGGGAAAATCGGAAGTGTCGGTATTACAGTATAGCAAAGGGGATTACAGAGGCATGAGGCAGGAGCTGGCCAAAATTGATTGGAAGGAGACCCTAGCAGGGAAGACGGTAGAACAGCAATGGCAGGTATTCCTGGGAATAATGCAGAGGTTGCAGGATCAATTTATTCCAAAGAGGTGGAAAGACTCTAAGGGGAGTAAGAGACACCTGTGGCTGACAAGGGAAGTCAGGGACAGCATAAAAATGAAGGAGAGGAAGTATAACATAGCAAAGAAGAGTGGGAAGACAGAGGATTGGGACTCTTTTAAAGAGCAACAAAAGTTAACTAAAAAGGCAATACGGGGAGAAAAGATGAGGTACGAGGGTAAACTAGCCAATAATATAAAGGAGGATAGCAAAAGTTTTTTTAGGTACGTGAAGAGGAAAAAAATAGTCAAGGCAAATGTGGGTCCCTTAAAGACAGAAGCAGGGGAATTTATTATGGGGAACAAAGAAATGGCAGACGAGTTAAACCGTTACTTTGGATCTGTCTTCACTGAGGAAGATACACACAATCTCCCAAATGTTCTAGGGTCCGGAGAACCTAGGGTGATGGAGGAACTGAAGGAAATCCACATTAGGCAGGAAATGGTTTTGGGTAGACTGATGGGACTGAAGGCTGATAAATCCCCAGGGCCTGATGGTCTGCATCCCAGAGTACTTAAGGAGGTGGCTCTAGAAATAGTGGAAGCATTGGAGATCATTTTTCAATGTTCTATAGATTCAGGATCAGTTCCTGTGGATTGGAGGATAGCAAATGTTATCCCACTTTTTAAGAAAGGAGGGAGAGAGAAAACGGGTAATTATAGACCAGTTAGTCTGACATCAGTGGTGGGGAAGATGCTGGAGTCAATTATAAAAGACGAAGCTGCTGAGCATTTGGATAGCAGTAACGGGATCATTCCGAGTCAGCATGGATTTACGAAGGGGAAATCATGCTTGACAAATTTATGGAATTTTTTGAGGATGTAACTAGGAAAATTGACAAGGGAGAGTCAGTGGATGTGGTGTACCTCGACTTTCAGAAAGCCTTCGACAAGGTCCCACATAGGAGATTAGTGGGCAAAATTAGGGCACATGGTATTGGGGGTAGGGTACTGACATGGATAGAAAATTGGTTGACAGACAGAAAGCAAAGAGTGGGGATAAATGGGTCCCTTTCGGAATGGTAGGCAGTGACCAGTGGGGTACCGCAAGGTTCGGTGCTGGGACCCCAGCTATTTACGATATACATTAATGACTTAGACGAAGGGATTAAAAGTACCATTAGCAAATTTGCAGATGATACTAAGTTGGGGGGTAGTGTGAATTGTGAGGAAGATGCAATAAGGCTGCAGGGTGACTTGGACAGGTTGTGTGAGTGGGCGGATACATGGCAGATGCAGTTTAATGTAGATAAGTGTGAGGTTATTCACTTTGGAAGTAATAATAGAAAGGCAGATTATTATCTGAATGGTGTCAAGTTAGGAGGAGGGGGAGTTCAACGAGATCTGGGTGTCCTAGTGCATCAGTCAATGAAAGGAAGCATGCAGGTTCAGCAGGCAGTGAAGAAAGCCAATGGAATGTTGGCCTTCGTAACAAGAGGAGTTGAGTATAGGAGCAAAGAGGTCCTTCTACAGTTGTACCGGGCCCTGGTGAGACCGCACCTGGAGTACTGTGTGTAGTTTTGGTCTCCAAATTTGAGGAAGGATATTCTTGCTATGGAGGGCGTGCAGCGTAGGTTCACTAGGTTAATTCCCGGAATGGCGGGACTGTCGTATGTTGAAAGGCTGGCGCGATTGGGCTTGTATACACTGGAATTTAGAAGGATGAGGGGGGATCTTATTGAAACATATAAGATAATTAGGGGATTGGACACATTAGAGGCAGATAATATCTTCCCAATGTTGGGGGAGTCCAGAACAAGGGGCCACAGTTTGAGAATAAGGGGTAGGCCATTTAGAACGGAGATGAGGAAGAACTTTTTCAGTCAGAGGGTGGTGAAGATGTGGAATACTCTGCCTCAGAAGGCAGTGGAGGCCAGTTCGTTGGATGCTTTCAAGAGAGAGCTGGATAAAGCTCTTAAGGATAGCGGAGTGAGGGGGTATGGGGAGAAGGCAGGAACGGGGTACTGATTGAGAGTGATCAGCCATGATCGCATTGAATGGCGGTGCTGGCTCGAAGGGCTGAATGGCCTACTCCTGCACCTATTGTCTATTGTCTATTGTCTATTCCTTATCTCCACAGATGCTGCCTGACCAGCTGAATTACTCCAGCACTCTGTGAAAAGTCACCTATCCATGTTCTCCACAGATGCTGCCTGACCCGCTGATTTACTCCAGCATTCTGTGAAACGTCACCTATCCATGTTCTCCACAGATGCTGCCCGACCCGCTGAGATACTCCAGCACTCTGTGAAACGTCACCTATCCATGTTCTCCACAGATGCTGCCTGACCCGCTGAGTTACTCCAGTTTATTGCATCTACACTCTTGTTTAAGACCATCACACCCTGGGGAAAAGGCCTGTGACCATCCACATTACCAACGCTCCTCATGGTTTTATACACCTCAACAAGAATCCCCCTCATCCCCCGAGTAGGGGCCTACCCTGTGCCGTCTCTCCCTGTAACCGAACCCCCACTGTGCCCGTGCCAAGCTGGTCTATCCCTTCTGCACCCTCTCCAGCACCATGCCACCTCCCTGTAGCTGGGCGCTAGAACTGTGGTCTCACCAACGACGTACAGATAGATACATCATGATGTACAATGGTGGCGCAGCGGTAGAGCTGCTGCCTCACAGCGCCAGAGACCAGGGTTCGATCCTGACCACGGGTGCTGTCTGTGTGGAATCTGTACGTTCTCCACGTGACCTGCGTGGGTTGTCTCCGGTTTAGGTCAGAAGTGATAGGTGTAGAATTGGGCCATTCGGCCCATCGAGTCTACTCCACCATTCAATCACGGCTGATTTATCTCTCCCTCCTAACCCCATTCTCCTGCCTTCTCCCCATAACCCCTGACACCCGCACTGACCAATAATTTATCTATCTCTGCCTTTAAAATATCCAATAGACAACAGGTGCAGGAGGAGGCCATTCGGCCCTTCGAGCCAGCACCGCCATTCAATGTGATCATGGCTGATCATTCTCAATCAGTACCCCGTTCCTGCCTTCTCCCCATACCCCCTGACTCCGCTATCCTTAAGAGCTCTATCCAGCTCTCTCTTGAATGCATTCAGAGAATTGGCCTCCACTGCCTTCTGAGGCAGAGAATTCCACAGATTCACAACTCTCTGACTGAAAATGTTTCTCCTCATCTCAGTTCTAAATGGCCGACCCCTTATTCTTAAACTGTGGCCCCTTGTTCTGGACTCCCCCAACATTGGGATAATGTTTCCTGCCTCTCACCTGTCCAACCCCTTAATAATCTTATACGTTTCGATAAGATCTCCTCTCATCCTTCTAAATTCCAGTGTATACAAACCAGTCGCTCCAGTCTTTCAAGACAGTCCCGCCATTCCGGGAATTAACTGAGTAAACCTACGCTGCACGCCCTCAATAGCAAGAATATCCTTCCTCAAATTTGGAGACCAAGTCCACTGACTTGTGGCCTCCACAGCCGTCTGTGGCAAAGAATCGCACAGATTCACCACCCTCTGGCTAAATAAATTCCTCCTCATCTCCTTCCTGATGGAACGTCCTTTAATTCTGAGGCTGTGCCCTCTGGTCCTAGACTCTCCCACCGGTGGAAACATCCTCTCCACATCCACCCTATCCGGGTCTTTCACTATTCGGTGAAGTTTCAATGAGGTCCCCCCTCATTCTTCTAAACTCCAGCGAGTACAGCGAAAATTGCTGACAGTACTCCAAATGGGGCCTGACCAGTGCCTCAGCATAACACCCCCAGTTTTTCTACACAAGCCCTCTTGAAATAAATGCTAGCATTGAGTTTGCTTTCTTTACTACCGACATTATTCCCTCCAAACCTCTCAAGACCGACAGGCTTGTAGGTTAATTGGCTTCTGTAAAATTAGAGATTGTCCCTTGTGTGTGTGAAGGGCAGCGTTAGGGCGACCTTATCGCTGGTCGCTGCGTACCCGGTGGGCCGAAGGGCCTGTTTCTGCGCCGTATCACTAAGCTAAATGACATTTTCACTGATGAATGTAGACACAAATTGCTGGGCTAACTCAGCGGGTCAGGCAGCATCTCTGGAGAGAAGGAATAGGTAACGTTTCACACAGTGCTGGATTAACTCAGCGGGTCAGGCAGCATCTGTGGAGAACATGGATAGGTGACGTTTCACAGAGTGCTGGAGTAACAGCGGGTCAGGCAGCATCTCTGGAGAACATGGATAGGTGACGCTTCACAGAGTGCTGGAGTAACTCAGCGGGTCAGGCAGCATGAAAAGGAATAGATGATGTTTTGAGTCGAGAACCTTCTTCAGACTGACTCTCGTATCCATACCCCTCCCTGCAGCTTCACATTTCACTACTCTCCTCATCTGACACCCTTTCTGACTCTTTTCACCTTTAGCCTTACCTTTTCATGAATGAATGAATAAGTTTATTGGCCAAGTATGTGCACATTCAAGGAATGTGCCTTGGTGCTCCGCTCACAAATGACAACACAAACACAGAGTTACCGGGATAGGGGGGGGGGGGGGGTCAGGTTCATTGGGAATGTGAGGGTCAGTGTTTTCTGTGGGTGATGAAGCAAGCAGGTACAATGACATAGAAACATAGAAAATAGGTGCAGGAGTAGGCCATTCGGCCCTTCGAGCCTGCACCACCATTCAATATGATCATGGCTGACCATCCAGCTCAGTAACATGTACCTGCCTTCTCTCCATATCCCCTGATCCCTTTAGCCACAAGGGCCACATCTAACTCCCTCTTAAATATAGCCAATGAACTGGCCTCAACTACCTTCTGTGGCAGAGAATTCCACCATTCAGGTAATACTCTGCTTTCCTGTTCTTGCCGCCAAAGTGGATAACCTCATATTTATCCACATTATATTGCATCTACCATGCATTTGCCCACACGCCTAATCTACCCAAGTCAATCTGCAGCCTCCTAGCGTCCACCTCGCAGCTAACCCACACACACACCCACACACAGACACACACACAGACACACACACAGACACACACACACACCCACACACTGGGTGTTTCCAGACAACTGCTGGAGTGTCGGTGTCTACTAGACTGGGATAAGTAAGCTCAGCCACACAATTAATGTGTTGTCTATTTATTATTACAAGGCCAAGAACTGTAACACAAGCACACACACACACACACACAGACACCCACACCCACACACAGACACACACACACACACAGACCCACACTCACACACACACACAGACCCACACATAGACACCCACACACACACCCACACACAGACACACGCACAGACACAATCACCCACACACAGACCCACACACACACACACACCCACACACAGACCCACACACAGACACACACACAGACACACACACCCACACACACACACCCACACAGACACAGCCACAATCACCCACACACACCGAGACACACACACCCACACACACACCCACACACACACCCACACACAGACACACACACAGACACACACACACACACCCACACACAGACACACACACCCACACACAGACACACACACACACACACACAATCACCCACACAGAGACCCACACACAGAGACACACACACACACACAGACCCACACACACACACCCACACCAAGACACACACACACCCACACACAGACACACACACCCACACAGACCCACACACACACCCACACACACACCCACACCCACACACACACCCACAGACACACACAAACACCCACACACAGACACACACACAGACACACACACACACGTGTGTCACATGTGTCTGCTGTTTCTTTCAACAAGACGACTTTCACCGAGAAGGTGAATGTGTTGCACGCAGTAACAGAGTATTGTCTTTCCTACTTTTTATGCAACCAAATCTCAGCGACTGTCGCGCGTCTGTCACCTCACAACACAACATTCTCTTCAGGACTCCGATTTTATTGCAGATTTTATTTTAACAGCAGTCGCTCTAAGTTGATGTTTAACCACCGTTTCACGCTCTACGTAGAGATAACTTAATACATTTTCCATTTCGTTTCTGCCATTCCTTAGACTGCCCGGCGCTCGTCCGCCCGGTTATTGACACATTCAGACTCGTTTAACGTGTTACCAGCCTCTTGCTGGTGTGTAATCAGTGGCAGATTGCCAGAGGCCCTTCACGCTGAACACTCGCAGCAAAACAACATTATTCAGCACAGAATCAATTCCCCGCGCACTGCAGGGCGTGTCGTTGACACCTGCGGTTCTGTACGAGTCCGCAGCTTCCTGAAGGCGGAGGCGTTTTGAACCAGAAAGTGGTCGGAATTAAAATGGCTTCGAAACACCAGATCCAGAGTTTAACTGAAAACGTGATTTGTCTCATTTGTCTGGATTTCTTCACCGATCCGGCGACACTGGAGTGCGGGCACAACTTCTGCCGCTCCTGTATCACACAGAGTTGGGACAAGGAGGGGAGAAACTCCTGCCCGGTATGTAGAGAGGATATTGCAGACCGCACCCTCAAAGTAAATCGGGCCTTGGCGAGTATCGCTGAGACAGCTCGAGCACTGAGTCTGAACACGGGAGGGAAGGAAAGTAAACTTTACTGCGAGGAACATCAGGAAGAACTGAAGCTGTTTTGTGAAACCGACAAGAAAATGGTCTGCCTGATCTGCCGAGACGCGCGGGAACACAGAGAGCATCGCTTCATGCCGATTAAAGAAGCTGTTGAAAGCTACAAGGTAAAAGAAAACAGAATGTGATCAGCTGATGAATTTTCAATTCTGCGTTTTGCGGACCGCGCTCCCGCGGCGACTGTTCGGTTCACCCAGCCTCCCTCCCAAACCAGCCCTTCCCCAGGTACTTGCCCCAGCCACCGCTGGAGATGAAACACCTGTCCCTGTACCTTCCCCCTCACGTCCATGCAGGGACTCTAGCAGTCCTTCCAGGTGAGACAGCCCGCGGCTCTCTGCTGATACGCTCCACGACCCGATGAGTTCTACAGCAGTTTGTGTCTTTTTGTAAACGTTCATGTGCAGTTCCGTGTCTGCAGTTCATTGTGTCCGTCTGGTCTAATTCTTTTGCTCACTGAATCTGAACCTCAATCCCAGGAGCTGATTAAAACTTCCTTGGAGATTCTCACAAAAAATAAATCAGCGGTGGAGGACATGGAGCAGCAACAGAAAGAGAAGATTTCTGGAGTCCGGGTAAGGTTTCCAGATTCCCTTCTCTGATCTTGTGCTATTGTCTTAGATTCCAGGCTCGATAATATTGACCTTCACCTTTCATTTGACAGGAACAGTCACAGAACCTGTTGACCTACATCACATCGGTATTTGCTGAACTGCGCCAGATTGTCAATGAGAAAGAGCTGCTCTTTCTCAAGGATCTCCGGGAAGAAGAGGAGAGCGTTCTAAATCCAATGGAGAATAATCTACGAGCGATTCAAGAGGAGATAAACTCTATTCAAGAGAAACTCTTAAAGCTGCAGGAGCGGATGAACCAAACGGACAGTTTGATATTTCTGAAGGTAGGGAGTTACAAATTCAATTTGATTCAATGTAAGGCTGTGAAAGTCGACTCGACTTAGCTCTAAAATAAGTACGCAAAACACAACACTCAGTTAAATCTTTTTACTGAAACACCAAGGTGGGAGAAGGCACAGAGACCTGAGTTCACTGTTGTTCGCTCAAGCACCTGCTTCTGTCATCTCAAAGAACATACAGATTACTGTTAGTATTTATACAGTTGAAAACAGCACAATTTTCAGTAATTTTCCATGGTTACATAGCATAAAGCAGTCTCAGCAGATACATAGCAGAGTTCCCATAATAGAGTTCCTTTAATTGTGTTAGGGAGTCAAACAGTAGTACAGGGGAGTAAAGGGAGTCACATAGCTAAGATGATTAGGGAGGTACCGTTAGGCGATAAGGAGGTACCATAACATCTAGTTCAGAACATTGAAATGTGCAGAACTCAACAACAAACCCAGAAAAACAACTTCTAAACCTTGGGAAGCAACTTCTTATCTGCAGGTGTCCAGGACTGTGAAGGACTACCTTGCAAAAGCCTGTTTTCAATACAAAAACCAAAACAAGCTTTTGTACAGAACTTTCTAACAAGCTGCTAAGGTATCGAACTTCCCAGCACAAAATGTCCTCCAATGGTGCCACAAAATGGTTTCCCCAAAGTTAGCTTCCACAAGGCCACAATCACAAAATAGTGGGTAACAGTCTGAAATAAATGCAGAATTACCCAATAATTCAGGGCTGATTGAAACAGCCCAGTCGGTAGGGAAGACGAACACCTCATATTTTGAGCAGACGACAACCCAACGACATGAAACATGTATTCTCCTGTTACAGGTAAACCTTATCCCCTTCAGACGTCCCTGTTCCTTCAACTGTTCCCCACAGGCATTTCTTTTCATCCCCAGTCCCCGTCACCACGTTGCCTCCCCTTCTCCAACCGTTGATACCCCAACCCATCCTACTGGGAACACAACACATTCTCTCCTGTTGATTTCCACCACATCCCTTCCATTGCATTCCCCATTTATCTTCCTGACCAGATTCCAATTCTGTAGCAAGTTTTATCCCCTTCGCCATCAGCCGCAGGGATATCCATCAGTCTGTCATATGTCCCTCCACACATAAATTCACCTATCCCTTGTCACTTATTGTCCAAGTTCCTTCCCCTCCCATCCCTTAACCAGCTCTCTCCCATCTATTCCAGAAGATTGAAAGAGGCTCCTGACCACATGCGTCATGTGTACATTTCCCTCCTCAGATGCTGGCTGGCCTGATTATGATTCCATGCTATGCAGCACCTTGTGTCTCCAAATAAATGATTTAGTTGTTCTGGGGCCATATTACTGCCTCACTCACATTAACACACCCCAATCAATCGCAGGGCGAGCAGCATCTTTATCGGTAAGAGAAGTTGTACTTATCACATTGACCCAGTCATATTTTCCATGTTGTTCAAGTCTGGTCTTCTCTTAGTTAGATATGAACATCTAGTCACAAGCTGGCAACATGATGTCTGTGGAGACAAATGTTGGTAGACGCTATGGGTCCCCTCTTGCTGACCCACAGGGTGCAAGACGAATCAGGGTGCGCTTGATGTGGCAATGCAAGATCTTTGGCGAATAGGATAGAAGAAAATTCCAAGGCATGTTACACAGACATTAAACGCAAGAGTCTAACAGTGAAGAGAGGGTGACACCTGTTGTACAAACGAGGTGATTCACAACTGGAACCAGAAGAGGTTGAATCGCCCCATCAGCCCAGTATTAAATATACACTTTACATGTAATTAATACATAATACTGAACTGATGGGGCGCCGCGCCAGCATTAAGTGCTGGGATCTGTCGGAAAATTGTAACAATTTGCCTGATATTCCTGCTCTTACGATGTGGACGCTCAGTGTAAATTTATTGATCTTTCTGATGTTATATATTTCAGGAGGAAACTCGTCAGAAGAGGAGGTGAGATTCTCTACACTGTTTTGGAAAGTAACCCAGAAATCGTTGATTCGGGTCTTATAACCGGGTGTGTAATTCATGCAGGTTAAGTGATGATGCGCACACGCTGTCAGTAGCAGACGGTGTCCTGGACGTTGGAAAGTTCGATCACCCATTTTTGTTCAACACGGTGTTCAGCGAGGTGCCCGATGGCATTAACAGAGGTAAAAACTTTTATTAAACCGTTAGAGTTCCTTAAGTATAAATTCCCTGTCCAGTGTATATTGAATACTGGACTGGGCTGTTCAACTGCCTTTGGTTCCAGGCATGAATTACTTCCTTTATCCAACAGGGGTGCCCCCTCACTTCACGGGTCCTTTTGAGAATGGCAGGCAGTGACTAATGGGGTGCCGCAAGGCTCAGTGCTGGGAGCCCTGTTATTTACAATATATATAAACGATTTACACGAAGGAATTAAATGTAACATGTCCAAGTTTGCGAATGACACAAAGCTGGATGGCAGTGTAAGATGCGAGGAGGATGCTATGAGGCTGCAGGGTGATATGGATTGGTTGGGTGAGGGGGGCAGATGGAAGGCAGATGCAGTATAATGTGGATAAATGTGAGGTTGACACTTTGGTGTCAAGTACAATAAGGCAGATTATTATCTGAATGGTGTCAAATAGACTGGAATAGCGGTGCTGGCTCGATAGGCCGAATGGCCTACTCCTGCACCTATTTTATATATTTCTATGTTTCTATGTTTCACCGTTACCCTCTTGCGTTTAATGTCTCTATAACATGCCTTGGAAATTTCTTCAATCCGTCTCGCCAAGGATTCTTCATTGTTTGGGAAGGAACTACAGATGCTGGTTTAGAAACATAGAAAATAGGTGCAGGAGGAGGCCATTTGGCCCGTCGAGCCAGCACCGCCAATCATTGTGATCATGGCGGATCATCCACAGTCAGTAAACTGTGCCTGGCTTCGCCCCATATCCCTTGATTCCACAAATTTACAACTCTCCGGGTGAAAACATTTCTTCTCATCTCACTTTTAAATGACCTCCCCTTTATTCTTAGACTTTGGCCCCTGGTTCTGGACTCCCCCAACATGGGAACATGTTTCCTGCATCTAGCTTGTCCAGTCCTTTTATAATTTTATACGTCTCTATAAGATCCCCTATCATCCTTCTAAACTCCAGTGAATACAAGCCCAGTCTTTCTAATCTTTCCTCATATGACTCTCCATTCCGGGGAATAATATGGTGAACCTACGCTGCAGTGCCTCAATAACAAGGACGTCCTTCCTCAAATTAGGAGTCCAAAACTGCACACAATACCAGATGCGGTCTCACCAGGGCCCCAGAAACTGCACAGGGATGTCACTACTCCTTTATTCAAATTCTCTCGTTATGAAGGCCAACATGCCATTAGCTTCCTTCACTGCCTGTTGTACATGCAAGCCAAATTTCAGTGACCTTCAGTGAAGGTCTCGTTGTACTTCCCCTTTACCTAATCTGACACAATTGAGATAATAATCTGCCTCCTTATTTGCGCCGCCTAAATCGTTAACCTCACATTTATTTACGTTACACTGCAGTAAAGAGGTTCCTCTGCAGTTTTATAGGGCCCTGGTAAGACCACATCTGCAGTATTGTGTACAGTTTTGGTCTCCTAATTTGAGGAAGGACATCCTTGTAATTGAGGCAGTGCAGCGTAGGTTCACGAGATTGATCACTGGGATGGCGGGACTGACATATGTGAAAAGAATGAAAAGACTTGGCTTGTATTCACAGGTGTTTTGAAGGATGAGAGGGGATCTTATAGAAACATATAACATTATAAAAGGACTGGACAAGCTAGATGCAGGAAGAATGTTCCCAATGTTGCGCGAGTCCAGAACCAGGGGCTACGGCATTAGAATAAAGGGGAGGCCATTTAAAACTGAGGTGAGAAAAAACCTTTTCACCCAGAGAGTTGTGAATTTGTGGAATTCTCTGCCACAGAGAGCAGTGGAAGCCAAATCACTGGATGGATTTAAGAGAGAGTTGGATAGAGCTCATGGGGTTAGTGGGATCAAGGGATATGGGGAGAAGGCAGGTATTGATTTGGGACGATCAGCCACGAATGGCGGTGCTGGTTCTAAGTACCGAATGGCCTCCTGCTGCACCTATTTTCTATCTTTCTATGTTTCTATGCATCTGCCATGCATCTGCCCACTCACTCAACCTGACCAAGTCAACCTGCAACCTCCTAACTTCCTCTTCGCAGTTCATACTTCCACCCAGCTTTGTGCCATCTACAAACTTGCTAGTGTTTCTTCTAATTCAATCATCCAAATCATATACATAATGTAAATAGTTGCGGCCCCAACATTGAGACTTGCAGCATTCCACTCGCCACTGCCTGCCATTCTGAAAAGGACCCGTTTATTCTTACTCTTTGCTTCCTGTCTGCCAAGCAATTCTCTATCCATGTCAACACCCTACCCCAATACCATGTCCTCTAATTTTGCTCACCTGCGTGGTACCTTATCAAAGGCTTTCTTAAATTCTACATCCACTCGCTCCCCTTCATCCATTTTCCTTGTCATATCCTCAAAAAATCCCAGATTAGTCAAGCATGATTTCCCCTTCATAAATCCATGTTGACTTGGACCAATCCTCGTACTGCTATCCAAATGCGCTGATATTACCTCTTTAATAATTGACTCCAACATCTTCCCCACCATCGATGTCAGGCTAACTGGTCTATAATTCCCCATTTTCACTCTCGCTCTTTGTTTGAAAAGTGGGATAACATTAGCTATCCTCCAATCCACAGGAACTGATTCTGAATCTATAGAACATTGGTAAATGATCACCAATGCGTCCACGATTTCTAGAGCCAACACCCTGAGTACCCTGGGATGCAGACCACCAGGCCCTAGTGATTTATCAGCCTTCAGTCACATCAGTCTACCCAACACTATTTTCTCGCCTAATGAAAATTTATTTCAGTTCCTCTGTCTCCCTAGATCATCTATCCTCTAATACATCTGGGAGATTGTTTGTGTCTTCCTTGGTGAAGACAGATCCGAAGTGCCTGTTCAACTCTTCTGCCATTTCCATATAACCATATAACCATATAACAATTACAGCACGGAACCAGGCCAGTTTGGCCCTTCTAGTCCATGCCGAACACTTTCTCCGACCTAGTCTCATCTACCTGCTCTCAGACCATAACCCTGCAATCCCTTCCCATCCATATATCTATCTAATTTACTCTTAAATAATAAAATCGAGCCTGCCTCCACCACTTCCACCGGAAGCTCATTCCACACAGCCACCACCCTCTGAGTAAAGAAGTTACCCCTCATGTTGCCCCTAAACTTTTGTTCCTTAATTCTGAAGTTATGTCCCCTTGTTTGAATCTTCCCCACTCTCAAAGGGAAAAGCTTGCCCACGTCAACTCTGTCCGTCCCTCTTAAAATTTTAAAAACCTCTATCAAGTCCCCCCTTAACCTTCTGCGCTCCAAAGAATAAAGACACAACCTGTTCAATCTCTCTCTGTAGCTTAAGTGCTGAAACCCAGGCAACATTCTAGTAAATCTCCTCTGTACTCTCTCTATTTTGTTGACATCCTTCCTATAATTTGGCGACCAGAACTGCACACCATATTCCAGATTCGGCCTCACCAATGCCTTGTACAATTTTAACATTACGTTCCAACTTCTATATTCGATGCTCTGATTTATAAAGGCAAGCATACAAAACGCCTTCTTCACCACCCTATCCACATGAGATTCCACCTTCAGGGAACAATGCACAGTTATTCCCAGATCCCTCTGTTCCACTGCATTCCTCAATTCCCTACCATTTACCCTGTACGTCCTATTTTGATCTGTCCTACCAAAATGCAGCACCTCACATTTATCAGCATTAAACTCCATCTGCCATCTTTCAGCCCACCCTTCCAAAAGGCCCAAGTCTCTCTGTAGACTTTGAAAATCTACTTCATTATTAACTACACCACCTATCTTAGTATCATCTGCAAACTTACTAATCCAATTTGCCACACCATCATCCAGATCATTGATGTAAATGACAAACAACAGCGGACCCAACACAGATCCTTGGGTACTCCACTAGACACTGGCCTCCAACCTGACATACAGTTGTCAACCCTTACCCTCTGGTATCTCCCATTCAGCCATTGTTGAATCCATCTTGCAACTTCACTATTAATACCCAACGATTTAACCTTCTTAATCAACCTTCCATGTGGAACTTTGTCAAATGCCTTACTGAAGTCCATATAGACAACATCCACAGCCTTGCCCTCATCAATTTCCCTGGTAACCTCTTCAAAAAATTCAAGAAGATTAGTCAAACATGACCTTCCAGGCACAAATCCATGTTGACTGTTTCTAATCAGGCCTTGTTTATCCATGTGTTTATATATTTTGTCCCTAAGTATCTTTTCCATTAATTTTCCCACCACAGACGTCAAACTAACAGGTCTATAATTGCTAGGTTTACTTTTAGAACCTTTTTTAAACAAGGGCACAACATGCGCAATGCGCCAATCTTCCGGCACCATCCCCGTTTCTAATGACGTTTGAAATATTTCCGTCATAGCCCCTGCTATTTCTGCACTAACTTCCCTCAATGTCCTAGGGAATATCCTGTCAGGACCTGGAGACTTATCCACTTTTATATTTTTTAAGAGTGTCCGTACCTCCTCTTCTTTGATCCCCATGGTTTCCATCATTACTCTACTTGTTTCGCTTACCTCGCATAATTCAATATCCTTCTCCTTGGTGAATACCGAAGAAAAGAAATTGTTTAATATCTCCCCCATTTCTTCCGGCTCAGCACATAGCTGTCCACTCTGACTCTCTAATGGACCAATTTTGTCCCTCGCTATCCTTTTGCTATTGACATATCTGTAGAAACCCTTGGGGTTTACTTTTACATTACTTGCCAAAGCAACCTCATATCTTTTTTTGGCTTTTCTAATTTCCTTCTTAAGATTCCTTTTACATTCTTTATATTCCTCAAGAACCTCATTTACTCCCTGCCGCTTATATTTATTGTATATCTCCCTGTTTTTCCGAACCAATTGTCCAATTTCCCTGGAAAACCACGGCTCTTTCAACTTATTATTCTTTCCTTTCCACCGAACAGGGACATAAAGACTCTGTACTCTCAAAATGTTACCTTTAAATGTCCTCCATTTCTCTATTATATCCTTCTCATAAAACAAAATGTCCCATTTCACTCTTTTTAAATCCTTTCTCATCTCCTCAAAGTTAGCCTTTCTCCAATCCAAAATCTCAACCCTTGGTCCAGTTCTGACCCTCTCCATAATTATATTGAAACTAATGGCATTGTGATCACTGGACCCAAAGTGCTCCTCAACACATACCTCCGTCACCTGACCCGTCTCATTTCCTAACAGGAGGTCCAACACTGCCCCTTCTCTGGTAGGTACCTCTACATATTGCTGCAAAAAACTATCCTGCACACATTTTACAACCTCCAAACCATCCAGCCCTTTTACAGAATGTGATTCCCAGTCTATGTGCGGAAAATTGAAATCACCCACAATCACTACTCTGTGCTTACTACTAATATCTGCTATCTCCTTACATATTTGCTCTTCCAATTCTCGTTCCCCATTTGGCGGTCTATAATACACCCCAATAAGTGTTGCTAAGCCTTTCTCATTTCTGAGTTCCACCCAAACAGCCTCCCTAGTCGAGCCTTCAAATCTATCCTGCCAGAGCACTGCTGTGATATCTTACCTGACAAGCAATGCTACACCTCCACCTCTTGCCCCTCCGATTCTATCACATCTGAAGCAATGAAATCCTGGAATATTTAATTGCCAATCGCAACCATCCTGCAACCACGTTTCACTGATCGCCACAACATCATACTTCCAGATGTCAATCCAGGCTCTAAGCTCATCCACCTTTCTTACAATGCTCCTAGCATTAAAATATACACATTTAATGGACACATCACCTCTTATTCTCAGTTTTTTTTTTTCCTTCTTTCTCTCCTACATGTTGGGCCTGAGTGTTTCCCTTCTCTGCCTCCTGCCTCACACACTGCCTATTAGCTATCTGTATTTGAGTCCCTCCCCCCAACCGTACTAGTTTAAAGTCTCCGCAGTTGCCTTAGCAAATCTTCCCGCCAGGATATTGGTTCCCCTCAGGTTCAGGTGCAACCCGTCCTTTTGTACAGGTCATACCTCCCCCAGAAGAGGTCCCCATGATCCAGAAACTTGAATCCCAGCCCCCTGCACCAGTCCCTCAGCCACGCATTTATCTTCCATCTCACTCCATTCCTATTCTCACTATCGCGTGGCACAGGCAGTAAGCCTGAGATTATCACTTTGGAGGTCCTTTTCTTTAACTCTCTTCCTAACCCCCTAAATTCTCCTTTCAGGACCTCTTCCCTTTTCCTACCAATATCGTTGGTACCTATATGTACCACGACCTCTGGCTCCTCTCCCTCCATTTTCAGGATATCTTGGACACGTTCAGATACATCCTGGACTCTGGCACCAGGAAGGCAAACTACCACCCGGGTCTGCTGACTGCGTCCACAGAATCGCCTATCTGACCCCCTCACTATTGAGTCCCCTATCACTATCGCTCTCCTCTTCCTTTCCCTACCCTTCTGAGCAACAGGGCCGGACTCCGTGCCAGAGGCCCGGGCGCTGTCGCTACCGCCTGGTAGGCTGTTCCCCCCAACAGTACTTAACAGGAGTACTTATTGCCAAGGGCTACAGCCACTGGGGTACTCTCTAGTCCCTGCCTCTGCTCCTTGCCCCTCCTAACCGTGACCCACTTGTCTGCCTCTCGTGGTCTTGGAGTGACCACCTCCCTATAACTCCTCTCTATAACCTCCTCACTCTCCCTGACCAGACGGAGGTCATCAAGCTGCTGCTCCAGGTTCCTAATACGGTCAATTAGGAGCCCCGTCTCGTCGCACCTGGCGCAGATGTGGATGTCTGGTAGACTATCAGACTCCCAGACTTCCCACATCCGACACCCAGAAGAATAAACTGCCCTGGCACTCATACTCCCCCTTAACTGGGGTTACTCCCAATCAGCTGATTCCTCTAATCCGCTTCCACCAATCAGCTGCTGCCTCCCGTCCGCGCTGCTTTTTCAAATGGAACGTTGCAGAGTTGGGCAGTTGGGCACGCTCCCTCCTCTCCAACGGCTCCTGGGCCTGTGGTAAGCAAGGGCTTCGCGCTCCTTTTTAAACTTACCGTCCGGACGCTGCACCAGTCGCTCCCTCCTCTCCAACGGCTCCTGGGCCTTTCCTTGTTACCCATAACAGTTTCTGTCTTCAAAGGACCCACATTTGTCTTCACTAATCCTTTTCTCTTAACATCACTGAAGAAGCTTTTACTGTCCTTCTTTATATTCTTGGCCAGCTTACCCTCGCACTTCATCTTTTCACCCCGTATTGCCCTTTTTGTTAGCTTTTGTTGTCCTTTGAAAGTTTCCCAATCCTCATGCTTCCCGCAACTCTTTGCTGTGTTATACATCTTTTCCTTTAGTTTAATTCCATCGCAACTTCCCTTGTCAGCCACGGTTGCCTCTTAGTCCCCTCAGAATTTTTCTTTCTCTTTGGAATGAAATGATCCTGCATTTTCTGTATGATCCACGGAAGATGCAGGATCATCGTTAAACCGAAGATGGACACAAAATGCTGGAGTGACTCAGTGGGACAGGTAGCATCTCTGGGGAGGAAGGAAAGGATGACGATTTGGGTCCAGACTAAATTATGTTCAGCGTGTTGTCCCTGCTGTTGGGATGTTGGTGGAGTTGCGCGCGGTCCTGATGCCAATTTGCAGGAAGCGCAGTCCGTCATTCCCGTTCCAGACTCTCCTCCCTGTTCTCCCGCAATCCCGAAACTCGTGCTACTGACTCCATTTATACCTCCCGCTGCCTCTGCAAGGCCAGCAGCATAATCAAGGACTAGTCGCACCCTGGCCACTCCCTCTTCTCCCCTCTCCCATCAGGCGAGAGGTACAGAAGTGTGAAAACGCACTCCTCCAGATTCAGGGGCAGTTTCTCCCCAGTTGTTATCAGGGAATTGAATCATCCTACCACAACCAGAGAGCAGTGATGAAATACTATCTTCCACGTCAGTGACCCTCGGACTATACTTGATCGCACCTTTCTGGCTTTACCTTGCACTAAACATTATTCCCACATCATTTATCTGTAAACGTATTGATTGTAATCATGTATTGTCTTTCTACTGACAGTTCAATCTTGTCGCTGTACCTCGGTACATGCGACAATAAACTAACCTGTAACTTCTCTTCCTCCACCTCCAATCCCACGCGGTCCCCTCCTTTCCTCGCTACTCCAGTCCGCTTCATCCTACCCGCCTAACACGGCTCCTTATCACAGTCACAATAAAACTTTATTAGCCAAGTATGTTTTGCAACACACGAGGAACTTCATTTGCCATACAGTCATAACAGTAAAAAGCAACAGGACACACAAAATACATTTTAACGTAAACATCCACCACAGTGACCCCTCCATATTCCTCACTGTGATGGAAGTTGAAAAACAGTTCAATCTCTCCCTTCTTTGTCCTCCAGCGGTCGGGGGCTCGAACCTTCCGTTGACGGGATAGACAATAGACAATAGCTGCAGGAGGAGGCCATTCGGCCCTTCAAGCCAGCACCACCATTCAATGTGATCATGGCTGTTCATTCTCAATCAGTACCCCGTTCCTGCCTTCTACCCATACCACCTGACTCCGCTATCCTTAAGAGCTCTATCCAGCTCTCTCTTGAATGCATTCAGAGAATTGGCCTCCACTGCCTTCTGAGGCAGAGAATTCCACAGATTCACAACTCTCTGACTGAAAAAGTTTTTCCTCATCTCAGTTCTAAATAATAATAATAATAATAATAAGCATTTATTTTATATAGCGCCTTTCCAGAAGCTCAAAGCGCTTTACATAAACAATCATAACATAAAAACAAACAGACAAACTATCCTAACGGAGAAGCGGCGAATAAACAACGCCAGCGTCCTCTCACGTCAGGGTCCGGCAGTAGACAACAAAAAGCACAGGACACACAGATACAATTTTTACACAAACAGCCATCACAGTGATTGCTCTCGGCACACCCTCACTGTGATGGAAGGCAAAGTCTTATCTCCTCCTGATTTCTTCTCCCGTGGTGCCACGAGGTGATCGAGGCTCCCAACTTTTTGAAGCCCCCACCGGGCAATGGTAAGTCCCAGGGCGGAGCCAAGCAGGCCGATGAAGGTCCTGAGCCCCCACCGGGCGATGGAAAGTCCCAGGGCCGAGCCAAGCAGGCCGATGAAGGTCCTGAGCCCCCACCGGGCGATGGAAAGTGCTGCGGCCGAGCCAAGCAGGCCGATGAAGGTCCTGAGCCCCCACCGGGCGATGGAAAGTGCTGCGGCCTAGCCACGCAGGGCGATGAAGGGCCTGCGAGCGGGTCGATCGCACCTCGCACTTCGGGGCGGACGAAGCTGCTACGGCTGGAGCTCCCAAAAACCGGTCGCCAGCCAGGGACCTGCGAGCTCCCGATGTTGCGGTCTGCAGGGCCCATGGCCGAAGCCTCCGAGATGGTAAGTCCAGGCCCTGCGACCGGAGTCTTCAAGGTCGATCCCAGTTGGAGGCCGCCGACTCCACGATGTTAGGCCGTAGCGCGAACGGAGATACGACACGGTAAAGGTCGCATCTCCGTTGAGGAGGAGATTTGAAAAAAGGTTTCCCCCCCTCCCACATACACAGAGTTAAAAATAGAACAAAACGTACATTGAACGATGACAATAGACAAAAAAACAAAAAAAGACAGAGAGACTGCCGGTGAGCCGCAGCTGCAGAACACATCCACGCCCCCTTAAATGGCCTACCCCTTATTCTTAAACTGTGGCCCATTGTTCTGGACTCCCCCAACATTGGGAACATGTTTCCTGCCTCTAACGTGTCCAAAGATTTAATAATCTTATACGTTTCGAGAAGATCTCCTCTCATCCTTCTAAATTCCAGTGTATACAAGCCTCGTCGCTCCAGTCTTTCAACATCTGAAAGTCCCGCCATTCCGGGAATTAACCTAGTAAACCTACGCCCTCAATAGCAAGAATATCCTTCCTCAAATTTGGAGACCAAAACTGCACACAGTATTCCAGGTGCGGTCTCACCAGGGCCCTGTACAACTGCAGAAAGACCTCTTTGCTCCTATACTCAACTCCTCTTGTTAAGAAGGCCAACATTCCATTGGCTTTCTTCACTGCCTGCTGTACCTGCATGCTTCCTTTCAGTGACTGATGTACCAGGACGCCCAGATCTCGTTGTACGACCCCTGTTCCTAACTTGACACCATTCAGATAATACTCTGCCTTCCTATTCTTACCACCAAAGTGGATAACCTCACACTTATCCACATTAAACTGCATCTGCCATGCATCCGCCCACTCACACAACCTGTCCAAGTCACCCTGCAACCTCACAGCATCTTCCTCACAGTCCACACTACCACCCAGCTTTGTATCATCTGCAAATTTGCTAATGGTACATTTAATCCCTTCATCCAAGGATGATCTTGACTCCCGTAGCCGGCGGCGAGCCTTCCTCGTCGGGGCGGTCAAGCTCCTTCATCGGGGTGGGGGTGGGGGGATCTCAGCTCCCCCGCGCCGGCGATCTACCCCGGGTCGGGACCAGTCGAACCTCGTGCAGCTTTTGGAGCTCCCGACCGTTCTCAAGCCAAGACTGTGAGCTCTGAGGTTAAAGTCCACAGGCTGCATTGGAGCGTCGATCCCAGGCAATGGATCGCAGGCTCAGATGATAAGTCCACGCCCCCGCGGGGACTCAAGGTCAGTCCCAGGCAAGACCTCCAGCTCCGTGATGTTAGACCGCAGAGCGACCAGCGATACGATCCGGAAAACAATCGCATCTCCGGCAAGGTAGGAGATTGAAAATAAAGTTTCCCCCGACCCCCTCTCCCACCCCCCACATAAAACAAACCAGAGGCGTCTCCACATCTCGCTGTCCGCATCTTCTTCTCTCACCTCTGCACAAGTGCAACTCCGCCACGTTGGGAAAGGTTTCTCCTGCTCACCCGCCGTACCTGGGGTGCAACCCCGGGAAATCTCTCTGTTGTCCGCCCGCCTATTCCCGTGGCCGAGCGGCCTCTCCACCTGTCCCGTGGCCGCGCTGCCCGAGTCTCCCCCGACCCCTGGGGACTCTCTGATTCTCTGCTTCTCCCCCCAGACTCCGTCACCCTGGATGTGGAAACGGCGCATCCGCGGCTCGAGGTGTCTGAGGATCGGAAGAGGGTGAGACGGACCCGGACCCGGAGGAGTCTCCCTGACACCGGGAAGAGGTTTACATACTGGGGGTGTGTGCTGGGATCGGAGGGATTCACATCGGGGAGACATTACTGGGAGGTGGAGGTGGCGGGGAATGAGGACTGGAGTCTGGGAGTCGCCGCAGAATCTGTGGAGAGGAAGGGAGAGGACGCACTGACCCCGGAGACTGGAGTATGGAGCATCTGGCGGCAGCATGACAAGTTTGTTGCATTCACCTCCCTTCCATCCCGTCTCCCCACCCGTCCCATCCCCGGGAGGGTGGGAGTTTATCTCAGTTACGAGTCCGGGGCAGTTTCATTTTACGACGCGGACACCAAGTCCCCTCTCCACACTTCCACCGGGAATAAATTCACGGAGAAACTTTATCCTTTCTTCGGTACTTGGGATGTAAACCAGTGGCTGAGAATCTGCTCCGGTTCCGCTCCGGGAGTGTAAAAGGGTCGGGTCCCGGGACCGGCGTCAGGAGCGGGGCTCAGGGGCTGTGGGGCAGAAACCCGGTGGACAACAGGTCGGCGCTGAACGGCTCCCATTTAATCCCCAAACTGCAACATGACCTCCCAACTTCCATCCTCAATACCGCCTTATCTACCTGCGATTCGACCTTCAAGGAACCATGCCCCTGAACTCCTAGATCCATCTGCTCTACAACACTCCCCAGAGGACTACCGTTCACTGTGTGGGTCCTGCCCTTGTTTGACGTCACAAAATGCAACACCTCATTACAACATCGCAGGCTCCAGTCTGCGACCCGCTGGCGCGCACATCACCCGCTGTGGCTCCGCTCACGTTTGTAACTCTTCACTTTTAACTTGACGTTTAATAAAGTCTTGAAAAAAAACCCCCGTGTTTGAGTTCTCTCCGCGTCTCCGCGTCACAGTACAGAGATCTCTTCAAACAGCAGACACAAGGATCCGTGGATACTGGTTTTACAAAAGGAAAAAGACACACAGAGTGCTGGAGTAACTCAGCGGGTCAGGCAGCATCTGTGGAGAGCATGGATAGGTGACGTTTCACAGAGTGCTGGAGTAACTCAGCGGGTCAGGCAGCATCTGTAGAGAACATGGATAGGTGACGTTTCACAGAGTGCTGGAGTAACTCAGCAGGTCAGGCAGCATCTGTGGAGAACATGTATAGGTGACTTTTCACAGAGTGCTGGAGTAACTCAGCGGGTCAGGCAGCATCTATGGAGAACACAGTTATCCATGTTCTCCGGAGTTGGTGCCTGAGCCGCTGAGTTACTCCAGCAGTTTTGTGTCCTATTGTATTTTTATGTTTCGTTTATAGTATTTGGTTGTAGAGACACGGCACAGAAACAGGCCCTTCGGCCCACCGTGTCCGTGCCGATCAGCGATCACCCTGTACAATAATCCTATCCTACGCACAAGGGACCATTTGCAATTTTACAGAAACAAATTAACCTACAAACCTGCAGGGTGGAAACCGGAGCACCTGGAGAAAACCCACTCGCTCACAGGTACATACCCCATACTGACAGCACCCGTAGTCAGGATTGAACCTGGATCTTTGGCGCTGTGAGGCAGCAACACTACCCGCTGCGCCGCTGTGCCGACCCTGGTTTAGGTTTCAAGATACAGCATGGAAACAGGCCTTTCGGCCCATCGTGTCCACGCCGACCATCGATCACCCGTTAACACACTCGTTCTATGATATCCCACACTCTCATCCTCTCCTAATAGGGGGACATTTACAGAATGCCGATTAATCCTCACGTCTCTGGGGTGTGTGTGTGGGGGGGGGGGGGGCACCCGGTGAAACCCCACGCGGCCACGGGGAGAACGTACAAGCTCTGTACAGACAGTACCCGAGGTCGGGATGGAACCCGGGTCTCTGGCGCTTTGAGGCAGCAGCTCTACCCGCTGCGCCGCCCCCGGTGTGGGGCAGCTGACCGCGACCGGGGGTCCCGGGTACAGGGCAGGGGGTGGGGGGGGAGGGGAGCTGCGGACGGGGTTACTTGTGGAAGCGGGTGAGGGCTGAGGGAGGGAGGGAGGGGGTGGGAGCCGCCATCTTCGGCTGCTTCTGTGCCTTCACCTTCTGCTCCACGCTCCTCCGCACCCGGTCCTGTGGGCAGAGCGGCCCGTTAGACGGCAACCCCAGACCCCAGACCCCAGACCCCCGGGGGAGGGGAACACGGTGACCGCCCTCCCCTCACCCCGTCACCAACATACCCCGCTCGCTCACCCTCACTCACCCCCTCTCCCCTCACATCCTCCCCCCCTTTCCCTCCTAGCCCCTCACCCTCCACACCCCCCTCTGACTACCACTGCTTCCCCTCACTCATCCTCCCTCCCCCTCACCCTCTCTTTCCCCTCACCCCTCCCCCTTTGCCCCACCCCACTCCCTCTCCCCATCTCCCTCTTCCTCTTCATCCCCTCTCCCTCCCTCCATCCCTCCCCATCCCCTCTCTCCCTCTACTTCCTTCCCTCACCCAGCCCCTCCCTCCCCATCCCCTCTCCCTATCCCCCCTCCCTCACTCTCTCCCATTCCCGCTCCCTCCCCCTCACTATCTCCCTCCACCCTCTCCCCTCCCCACCTCACCCTCCCCTCTCCCTCTCCCTCTCCCTCACCCTCTCCCTCACCCTCTCCCTCCCCCTCTCCCTCACCCTCCCCCCCTCCCCATCCCCTCTCTCCCTCTCCCCTCCCTCCTCACTCCCCCCGTCCTCCCCCCTCACTCTCTCCTCCCCCTCACATTCTCCCCTCCCCATCCCATCTCACCCTCTCCCCCTCCCTCACCCCCCTCCCCATCCACCCTCACCCTCTCCCCTCCCCATCCCCTCTCTCTCTTCCCCTCCCTCACTATCTTCCCCAACCCTCTCCCCTCACCCCCTCTCTCCCTCTGCCTCCCCCTCCCACCCTCCCCCCCCTCCCTCACCCTCACCCTCTCCCCCCCCCCCTCACCCTCCGGTTGCCGCTGGCCACCAGCTTCTTCCTGCACCCCAGGTTCCCGCTGGAGCTGCGGCCCTTCATCCGCCGCCTGGGCTCAAACTTGTCCGTCTCCGTGGGATCGTAGCCCTGCGGAGGGGGGGGGGGTGGGCGGCAGGGGGTTCATGAGAGATGGGGGGAAGGGGGACGGGGAGAGGGTTTGGGGGGGGTGGGACTAACACCGGGCGCTGCTCCCTGTCGCGTTGCCTCTGCCCAGGGCAGTGGGTCGGAGCGGGAGAGGATCGTGGGGGGGGGGGGTAGAGGGAGAGGGTGGGGGTGGGGGGTACAGTGAGGGGGTTCGGGGGGGGGGTCTACATTCACCGGGCGCTGCACCCTGTCGCGGTGCCTCTGTTCCAGGGAGAGGGGGTCGACCTGCCCCAGGCGCTCCGGCTCCAATGAGATCAGCTCCGGCTGCAGCTGTAACACAGGCAGGGTCAGCGACACGGAGAGAGACCCCCACCCTCACATGGGGAACTCCCCCGCCTCCCGTCGAACCCCCACAGGGGGGCAACTCCCCCCCCCCACACACACATACAGACAGATCCCCCCCACACACACACAACCTCCCCCCCACACAGACCCCCCTACACACACACACACGGACCCCACACACGCACAGTCCCCTCCCCTCCCACACACACACACAGACACCCACAGACCCCCCCCCACGCCCACAGACAGCCCCCCACACCCACAGACCACCTCCCACACACACACCCACAGACCGCCCCCACACACAGCCCCCCCCCACAAATACACACCGCCCACACACAAACAGACCCGACACACACACACAGACCCCCCCCACACACACAGACCCACCACACACTGACCCCCCCTGCCACACACACAGACCCCCTCCCACACACACAGAGAGACAGCCCCCCCCCACACACACACCCATAGACCTCCCCCGCACACAGACCCCCCCCACACACACAGCCAACCCCCCCAAACACACACCGCCCACACACAAACAGACCCGACACACACACACACACAGACCCCCCCACACACACAGACCCACCACACACTGACCCCCCTGCCACACACACAGACCCCCTCCCACACACACACACACAGACAGCCCCCCCCCACACACACACACCCACAGACCTCCCCCGCACACAGACCCCCCACACACACACAGCCCACCCCCCCAAACACACACCGCCCACACACAAACAGACCCGACACACACACACAGACCCCCCCCCCACACACACACACACACTGACCCCCCCACACACACAGACCCACCACACACTGACCCACCTACCACACACACAGACCCCCCTACCACACACACAAAAACTCCCCCCCGCACCTCATCCTCCGCTTGCAATGTGTACCCCTTTCTTCACACACTCCCCTCCCCAGTTCACCCCGTTCCCCTCACACCACCCCCCCCCCCCACCTCCTGCCCCTGTCCCTCCCACTCCCCCCCACACCCCACATTCATGGCCTCCCCCCCTACACTCCCCCTTCCGCGACCCCCAGCATTTCACCCCCTCCCACCCCTTACCCCTCTCTTGTATCTTGTGCTCTTCACTTCCGAAGAGTCCACCAGGGAGCAGCCTGGAAGGAACACTTTTTACATTTGCTGGGGACAATCTTTACATTTACACCGAGACAATTAACCAACAAACCTGCACGTCTTTGGAGTGCGGGAAGGAAATGGAGCACCCGGAGAAACCCACGCAGGTCACGGGGAGAACGTGCAAACTCCGTACAGACAGCACCCGTAGTCGGGATGGAACCCGGGTCTCCGGCATAGCATTCGCTGCGAGGCAGCAACTCTACCGCTGTAGCCCGTCAAAGTTTGCCTCTCCGGCCCCTGCGGTGGACGAGAGCACTGGTCACTCCCTCCCCGGACCATCCTACCCGCCCTCCCCCAGACCACCGTACCCCCTCCCCCCTCCGGACTACCCTACCCAACCCCTCCCCTCCTCCCCCCAGACCACCCTACCCCCTCCCCCGACCACCCTCCCCTCCCCCCCTCACCCAACCTCCCTACCTTCCCCTCCCACCCCGGACCTCCCTACCAACCGTATCATATCCACCCCCCGGACCACTCTACCTCCCCCTCCCTCCTCCCCCCAGACCATCCTACCTCCCCCTCCCCTCCTCCCCTCCCCCGACCACCCTACCCCAGCCACACCTCCTCCCCGGACCACACTACCTTCCCTCCCCTCCAACCACCCCCAACGACCCTACCTTCCCCTCCTCCACCCAGACCACCGTACCCCAACCCCCCGGACCACCCTACCCCCCCTTCCTCCTCCCACCAGACTACCCTACCTCCCCCTCCCCTCCCCCAACCACCCTAACCCCGCCTCCCCTCCTCCCCCGAGACCATCCTACTCCCCCTCCCCATCCCCCCGGACCACCCTACCCCCCCCTCCCCTCGCCCCCGGACCACCCTCCCCACACCCCCTCCCCCCGGACCACCCAACCCCTCGCCTCCCCAGACCACCGTACACCCCCATCCACTCCCCCCGGACCACCCCTACCCACCCCTCCCCCAGACCACCCTATCCCCCCCCCACACGATCCACCCACCGGACTACCACACCTCCCCTTCTCCCCTGGAACACCCTACCCAATCCCTCCCCTCCCCCGACCAACCTACTCACCCCTCCCCAGACCACCGTACCCCCCCTCCCCTCCTCCCCTCCTCCCCAGACTACCCCCCCCCCTACCCAACCCCTCCCCCCGAACCACCCTACCTCCCCCTCCCCCTCCTCCCCCGACCACCCTACCCTCCTCCCGCCCGGTCCACCCTACCCAACCCCTCCCCTCCTCAAAGTCAGGGGGGAATCTGTGTCTCTGGCACCGTGCCGCCCATGGACGTCCATCTGTGGAGTGTGAGAGGAAACCGGAGCACCCGGAGACAACCCACGCAGGTCACGGGGAGAAGGTTCACTACGTACAGACAGCGCCCGTAGTGGGGATCGAAGCCGTGTCCCTAGCGCTGCGAGGCAGCGGTTCTACCCGCTGTGCCACCGTTGTGCCCACTCACCTGGCACCAGCAT
>NC_135971.1:4314861-4316412 GCF_053455715.1 Rhinoraja longicauda | reverse complement strand
ATTCAGTGTATACAAGCCCAGTCACTCCAGTCTTTCAACATAGGATCGTCCCGCCATTCCAGGAATTAACCTAATAAACCTACGCTGCACGCCCTCAATAGCAAGAATATCCTTTCTCAAATTTGGAGACCTAAACTGCACACAGTACTCCAGGTGCGGTCTCACTAGGGCCCCGTACAACTGCAGAAGGACCTCTTGCTCCTTCCCAAATGTCACAGGCAGACCCTGCCAGCTTGCTGAGAGACCACAGCGGTGGTTGTACCCGCTCGATAACCTGGCACCGCGGTGGCGCAGCAGGTAGAGTTGCAGCCTCGAAGGGCTGAATGGCCTCCTCCTGCGCCTATTGTCTATTGTCTCACAGCGCCAGCGACCCGGGTTTGATCCTGACTACGGGTGCTGCCTGTACGGAATTTGTACGTTCTCCCCGTGACCTGCGTGGGTTTCTCAGGGTGACCTGCTCCGGTTTTCCCCCCACACTCAAAGACGTACAGGTTTGCAGGTTGTGTTGGAAAGAAACTGCAGATGCTGGTTTAAATCGAAGGTAGACACAAAATGCTGGAGTAACTCAGCGGGTCAGGCAGCATCTCTGGATAATTCCTTCTCTCCGGAGATGCTGCCTGACCTGCTGAGTTACTCCAACCTTTTGTGTCTACCATGTTTGCAGGTTAATAGGCTTTGGTAAAAATTGTAAATTGTCCCTAGTGTGTGCAGGGTTGTGTTCGAGGTGATCGCTGGTCGGCGCGGACTCGGTGGGCCGAAGTGGCCTGTGTTTCTGCGCTGTATCTCTGAACTAAATTAAACCGAACTCGTCCACATTCCTGTCATTACTGTGGTAGATGTCACACCGACCCTGATGATCTGGGATTAGATCATAACCGTGGGCAAGTTTATTAAATAGCCCAAGGAATCTTTCCAATATTTTTCCAAAAGTGGGCAAAAGAGACCAAAACTGTACGCAATACTCCAGGTGTGGTCTCACCAATGCCCTGTACAACTGCAGCAGAACCTCCCTGCTCCTATACTCAAATCCCCTCGCTATGAATGCCAACATACCATTCGCTTTCTTCACTGCCTGCTGCACCTGCATGCCTACTTTCAATGACTGGTGTACCACAACACCCAGGTCTCGTTGCATCTCCCCTTCTCCTAATCGGCCACCATTCAGATAATAGTCTGCTTTCCTGTTCTTGCCACCAAAGTGGATAACCTCACATTTATCCACATTATACTGCATCTGCCATACATTTGCCCACTCACCTAAACTATCCAAGTCACGTTGCAGCCTCCTAGCATCCTCCTCACAGCTAACACTGCCCCCCAGCTTCGTGTCATCCGCAAACTTGGAGATGTTGCATTCAATTCCCTCGTCCAAATCATTAATATATATTGTAAATAGCTGGGGTCCCAGCACTGAGCCTTGCGGTACCCACTAGTCACTGCCTGCCATTCTGAAAAAGACCTGTTTACTCCTACTCTTTGCTTCCTGTCTGCCAGCCAGTTCTCTATCCACATCAATACTGAACCCACAATACCGTGTGCTTTAAGTTTGCA
>NC_135971.1:4279861-4309861 GCF_053455715.1 Rhinoraja longicauda | reverse complement strand
GTTTTCCTCCCACACTCCAAAGACGTACCGGTATGTAGGTTAATTGACTGGGTAAATGGTTTTTTTTAAATTGTCCCTGGTGTGTGTAGGATGGTGTTGATGTGCGGGGATCGATGGACGGCGCGGACCCGGTGGGCCGAAGGGCCTGTTTACGCGCTGTATCTCTAAATCTAAAAAATCTAATTTTGCCACTAATCTCCTATGTGGAACCTTGTCGAAGGCTTTCTGAAAGTCGAGGTACACCACATCCACCGGCTCTCTCCTGTCAATTTTCCTAGTTACATCCTCAAAGAATTCCAGAAGATTAGTCAAGCATGATTTCCCCTTTTGTAAATCATGCTGACTCGGGAACGATCCTGTTACTACTATCCAAATGCTCCGCAATTTCGTCTTTTATAATTGACTCCAGCATCTTCCCCACCACTGATGTAAGACTAACTGGTCTATAATTTCCCGTTTTCTCTCCCTCCTTCCTTAAAAAGTGGGACAACATTAGCTACCCTCCAATCCACAGGAACTGATCCTGAATCTATAGAACATTGGAAAATGATCACCAATGTGCCCACAATTTCTAGCGCCAACTCCTGAAGTACCCTGGGATGCAGACCATTAGGCCCTGGGGATTTATCAGCCTTCAGTCCCCATCAGTCTACCCAACACCATTTCCTGCCTAATGTGGATTTCCTTCAGTTCCTCCGTCACCCTAGGATCTCTTGCCACTAGAATATCTGGGAGATTGCTTGTATCTTCCTTAGTGAAGACAGATCCATAGTACCAGTTCAACTCGTCTGCCATTTCCTTGTTCCCCATAATAAATTCCCCTGCTTCTGTCTTCAAGGGACCCACATTTGACTTGACTATTTTTTTCCTCTTTACATACCTAAAAAGGCTTTTACTATCCTCCTTTATATTATTGGCTAGTTTAACGTGGAGTGCAGTGCTCATCATGCAACACGTGGGAGATCAGGGATATTGTTGGTGTCCCTGATGACTACGTGTGCAGGAAGTGTGTCCAGCTGCAGCTCCTGGCAGACCGTATTGAACGGTTGGAGCTGCTGTTGGATTCATACTGGAGCATCCACGATGGCTGAGAAGGTCGTGGATAGGCACGTACAGTGAGTTGGCCACACCGCACGTAAAGGTTAAGCGGACAGAAAGGGAATGGGTGGCCACTAGCCAGCGTAGCAGTAGGCAGGTAGTGCAGGAGTCCCCTGCGGTCATCTCCCTCCTAAACAGATATACCATTTTGGATACTGATGGGGGAAATGGCTCATCAGGGGAAGGCAGCAGCAGCCAAGTTCATGGCACCGTGGGTGGCTCTGCGGCAAAGGAGGGGAGGAAAAGAGTGGAAGGGCTATAGTGATAGGGGATTCAATTGTAAGGGGAATAGATCTGCGGTCGCAAACGAGACTCCGGATGGTATGTTGCCTCCCTGGTGCAAGGGTCAGGGATGTCTCTCAGCGGCTGCAGAACATTCAGGAGCGGGAGGGTGAACAGCCAGTTGTCGTGGTGCACATTGGCAACAAGATATAGGTAAAAAACGGGAAGAGGTCCTACAAGGTGAATTTAGGGAGCTAGGAGATAAACTTAAAAGTAGGACCTCAAAGGTAATAATCTCAGGATACTACCAGTGCCACGTGGCTAGTCAGAGTAGAAATAGGAAGATATTTCAGATGAATACGTGGCTTGAAAAATGGTGCAAGGGGGAGGGATTCAAATTTCTAGGACATTGGAACAGTTCTGGGGGAGGTGGGACCAGTACAAACAGGACGGTCTGCACCTGAACTGGAATGGAACCAATGTCCCTGGGGGAGTGTTTGCTAGTGCTGTCGGGGAGGATTTAAACTAATGTGGCAGGGGGTATGGGAGCAGGAGCAGAGAGACAGAGGGGTGTAAAATGAGGTAGAAGCAATAGGTAGCAAGGTGAAAATTAAAAGTGGCAGGCAGACAAATCCAGGGCAAAAATCAAAAAGGGCCACTTTTCAACATAATTGTATAAGGGGTAAGAGTGTTGTAAAGACAAGCCTGAAGGCTTTGTGTCTCAATGCAAGGAGCATTCATAATAAGGTGGATGAGTTGAATGTGCAGATAGTTATTAATGAATATGATATAGTTGGGATTATGGAGAATTGGCTCCAGGGTGACCAAGGCTGCGAGCTGAACATCCAGGGATATTCAATATTCAGGAGGGATAGAGAGAAAGGAAAAGGAGGTGGGGTAAGCGTTGCTGGTTAGAGAGGAGATTAACGCAATAGAAAGGCAGGACATTAGCTTGGAGGATGTGGAATCGATATGGGTAGAGCTGCGAAACTCTAAGGGGCAGAAAACGCTAGTGGGAGTTGTGTACAGGCCGCCTAACAGTAGTAGTAGAGTTGGGGATGGCATCCAACAGGAAATTAGAAATGCGTGCAACAAAGGTAAAACAGTTAGAAATGGGTGACTTCAATCTACATATAGATTGGGTGAATCAAATTGGCAGAGGTGGTGAGGAAGAGGATTTCTTGGAATGTATACGGGATAGTTTTCTAAGCCAACATGTAGAGGAACCAACGAGGAGAGCAGGCTATTCTAGACTGGGTATTGAGTAATGAGGAAGGGTTAGTTAGCAGTCTTGATGTGTGTGGCCCTTGGGCAAGAGTGACCATAATATGGTTGAGTTCTTCATTAGGATGGAGAGTGGACAGAGTTAATTCAGAAACAACGGTTCTGAACTTAAAGAAAGGTATCTTTGAGGGTATGAGACGTGAATTGTGGATATGCAATGGAAGGCATTTAAAGATCACATGGGTGAACTACAACAATTGTTCGTCCCAGTTTGGCAAAGAATAAATCAGGGAAGGTAGTGCAATCCGTGGCTAACAAGGGAAATTAGGGATAGTATCAAAACAAAAGATGAAGCATACAAATTAGCAAGAAAAAGCAGCCTACCAGAGGACTGGGAGAAATTCAGAGTCCAGCAAAGGAGGACAAAGGGCTTAATTAGGAAAGGGAAATTAGATTATGGAAGAAAACTGGCAGGGAACATAAAAACTGACTGCAAAAGCTTTTATAGATATGTGAAGAGAAAAAGATTAGTTAAAACAAATGTAGGTTCCTTGCAGTCAGAAACAGGTGATTGATCATGGGGAACAAGGACATGGCAGACCAATTCAATAACTACTTTGTTCTATCTTCACTAAGGAAGACATAAATAATCTTCCGGAAATAGCAGCGGACCGGGGGTCAAATGAGATGGAGGAACTGAGTGAAATCCAGGTTAGTCGGGAAGTGGTGTAGGTAAATTGAATGGATTAAAGGCCGATAAATCCCCAGGGCCAGATACGCTGCATCCCAGAGTGCTTAAGGAGGTAGCCCCAGAAATAGTGGATGCATCAGTTGATAATTTTTCAAACTCTTTAGATTCTGGAGTAGTTCCTGAGGATTGGAGGGTAGCTAATGTAACCCCACTTTTCAAAAAGGGAGGGAGAGAGAAAAAGGGGAATTACAGACCAGTTAGTCTAACATTGGTCGTGGGAAAAATGCTAGAGGTCAGTTATTAAAGATGGGATAGCAGCACGTTTGGAAAGTGGTGAAATCATTGGACAAAGTCAGCATGGATTTATGAAAGGCAAATCAATGTCTGATGAACCTTATAGAATTTTTCAAGGATGTAACTAGTAGAGTGGATAAGGGAGAACCAGTGGATGTGTTTATATCTGGACTTCCAGAAGGCCTTCGACAAGGTCCCACATAGGAGATTAGTATGCAAACTTAAAGCACACAATATTGTGGGTTCAGTATTGATGTGGATAGAGAACCGGCTGGCAGACAGGAAGCAAAGAGTAGGAATAAACAGGTCCTTTCAGAATGGCAGGCAGTGACTAGTGGGGTACCGCAAGGCTCAGTGCTGGGACCCCCAGCTATTTACAATATATATTAATGATTTGGACAAGGGAATTGAATGCAACATCTCCAAGTTTGCAGATGACACGACGCTGGGGGCAGTGTTAGCTGTGAGGAGGATGCTAGGAGGCTGCAAGGTGACTTGGATAGGTTAGGTGAGTGGGCAAATGCATGGCAGATGCAGTATAATGTGGATAAATGTGAGGTTATCCACTTTGGTGGCCAAGAACAGGAAAGCAGACTATTATCTGAATGGTGGCTGATTAGGAAAAGGGGAGATGCAATGAGACCTGGGTGTCGTGGTACACCAGTCATTGAAAGTAGGCATGCAGGTGCAGCAGGCAGTGAAGAAAGCGAATGGTATGTTGGCATTCATAGCCAGGGGATTTGAGTATAGGAGCAGGGAGGTCAGGAACTACTCCAGGGAGTTCTGCTGCAGTTGTACAGGGCATTGGTGAGAGCACACCTGGAGTATTGCGTACAGTTTTGGTCGTCCTAATCGAGGAAAGACATTCTTGCCATAGAGGGAGTACAGAGAAGGTTCACCAGATTGATTCCTGGGATGGCAGGACTTTCATGTGAAGAAAGACTGGATGGACTCGGCTTGTACTCGCTGGAATTTAGAAGATTGAGGGAGGATCTTATAGAAACTTACAAAATTCTTAAGGGGTTGGACAGGTTAGATGCAGGTAGATTGTTCCCGATGTTGAGGAAGTCCAGAACAAGGGGTCACAGTTTAAGGATAAGGGGGAAGGCTTTTAGGACCGAGATGAGAAAATTTGTTTTCACACAGAGAGTGGTGGATCTGTGGAAATCTCTGCCACAGAGGGTAGTAGAGGCAGTTCATTGGCTATATTTAAGAGTGAGTTAGATGTGGCCCTTGTGGCTAAAGGGATCAGGGGTATGGAGTGAAGGCAGGTACAGGATACTGAGTTGGATGATCAGCCATGATCATATTGAATGGCAGTGCAGGCTTGAAGGGCCGAATGGCCTACTCCTGCACCTATTTTCTATGTTTCTACCCTCGTACCCATCTTTTCTCCCCGTATTGCCTCCTTAGTTGTCTTCTGTTGCTCCTTAAAAGAGTCCTAATCCTCTGGCTTCCCACTCTGCTTTGCTTTGTTGTACTTCTTCTCTTTATTTCTATGCTGTCCTTGATGTCCCTTGTCAGCCACGGGTGCCTCTTACTCCCCTAGAATCTTTCCTAATCTTCGGGATAAATTGATCCTGCAACTTCTGCATTATTCCCAGGAATACCTGCCATTGCTGTTCCACCCGTCTTCCCTGCTTGGGCCTCCTTCCAGTGAATTCTGGCCAGCTCCTGCCTCATGCCTCTGTAATCCCCTTGCTATACTGTAATACTGACACTTCCAATTTTCCCTACTCCCTCTCAATTTGTGGTGTAAAACTTGTCATATTGTGGTCACTGCCTCCTAATGGCTCTTTTACCTCGAGTCCCCTTTGCTGTTCTTGTTATATGATCATGGCTTGGATGTGAATGTGGGAGGTGTGATTAGTAAGTTTGGGGAGGAAGCAAATATTGAGGATAGTGGGGAAGGTTGTCAGAGTCTGCAGTAGGATGCAGGGTAATTATCTAAACCTTATTCGCATGCAGGGATATCAAATCACGAGAGTGCAGTTTTATATTGAGAGCAAAGTATTTAAAAGTATATCTGAGATTTAGGTTTTACTGGACCAAGTGGATCCGTTGGGCCCAAACCTCTCCTGCATTGGTGCAGCACCCTCTCCTCCCCACCTCTCCCCCTCCCCTCTCCCCCTCCTCCCCCCTCCCTCACTCACCCCCCCCCCCTCTCTCCCTCCCTCCCCCTACGTCCCTAGGAGAAAGATTTAAACCTTAAAATGTGAATAACTAAAAAATATAACACTGATTTCAATGAAACTTCTTCCATGCGCACCAAAGGGATGACGGTGAGTAAGGTGGCTTAAAATCGTCATGCTATCATGTACCGTTTTGGCTGTAGTTCAGGAACAAACAAACAAACGAGAGGTTAGTACATAGATTTACACTGAGAGTGGGTGATATCTGGAACATGCTACAGTGGAGGTGGTGGAGTGAGATGTAATCAATATATTGGCGGTATTTAAATAGGTGAGGTGGAGAAGAATGCCGATGGAATGTGGGGGCCAATCGATTAGTTTAGCTGGGGAAGAAGATGGTCATGGACACGATGGGCCGAAGGGCCAGACTCTGTAATGTACAACCACGGCTCTCAGGCTCCAAGAGCACTGAATGACTGAGTCTCCACTGCCTCCGGTGCAGGGTCGTTCCCCAGCCTCTGCGTGCAGTAATGTCTCCTTATCTCTGTGCTACATGGTGCAGCCCACATTCTGAGAGAGTGGCCCGCTCTCCAGACCCCTCTGACAGGGGAACCATCCTCCCTGCTCCAGCCACTGAGCCCTCTGTAAGAACTGTGTGTTTCACTGAGGTCCCCTCTAATACACCCAAACGCTCGAGTACACAGGCCTAGTCTCCCCAATCTCACCCCGCACAGCAAAATCATTGTCCCAGGGAGAAGTATTGTCAATCTTTGCCGCATTCAACTCTGTGTATGGTTTATTCATTGCTGTAGGTATGAAAAAAACTAAAGATCACAAGAAAATAGCAGGAGGAGTAGGCTCCACTCCTCAGGCCGACTCCGCCATTCAATGTGATCATGACTGATCTAAGATGGCACCAATTCCTGTTCTATACAAGTTGTCCATAGCCGCCAATTTCTCGATCCTTCAGTCTAACAAGTTAGAAGTTGTAACAAGCAATGAATTCAGCAGTAGCAGCAGCAGCAATCAGCAGTAGCAGCAGCAGCAATCAGCAGTAGCAACAGCAGCAAGCAGCAGTAGCAAGCAGCACCTAGCTGTGTTGCTTGGGAAGTAGTGTGTGGGGATTGTGTGGGGATTGTGTGGGGATAGTAAGGAGTAAGAACCTGTGTGATCTCCCGGACTAGTTTTCGATCGCCTAGCTTGGGGTCGGAGAGGAATTTCCCGGATTTTTTTCCCAAATTGGCCTGGGTTTTTTATCCGGTTTTTTCGCCTCTCCCAGGAGATCACTCAGTTTCTTTTGGGGTGGGCGGTTGGAGTGGTTGGAGTAGCGGCCGGGCGGTAGGTTAGTAACCGAGCGCGGGGCTTTGTTTGGAGAGAGAGAGAGAGAGAGAGATATAGAGGGAGGGAGAGAGAGGAGAGAGAGAGAGAGAGAGGGAGAGAGAGAGAGAGAGAGAGAGATGAGAGAGAGAGAGAGAGAGAGAGAGAGAGAGAGAGAGAGAGAGAGAGAGAGAGAGAGAGAGAGAGGAGAGAGAGAGAGAGAGAGAGGAGAGGGGAGAGAGAGAGAGAGAGAGAGAGAGAGAGAGAGAGAGAGAGAGAGAGAGAGAGAGAGAGAGAGAGAGAGAGAGAGAGAGAGAGAGAGAAGAGAGGGAGAGGAGAGAGGGAGAGAGGGGAGAGAGGGAGAGAGGGAGAGAGGGAGAGAGAGAGAGCGCGGGGCTTTGTTTCTGTTTTTTGGCTGTGTATGTGTGGTGGGGGTGTGTGGTGGGGGTGTGGGGTGGGGTGGGGTGGGGGGGTGGGGCGGGGGGAAACCTTTATTTTATTAGGTCTCTTCCCCGGGGCGCGGCTCGGGCTGCGGGCCTTAACATTGCCGGCGCAGCTCGGCTGCGGGAACGTTTCAGTTGCCCGGTGCGGCTCGGCTGCGGGCCTTAACATTGCGGCGCAGCTCGGCCGCGGGACGTTTCAGTGCCCGGTGCGGCTCGGCCGCTGGACTTAACATCGCCCGGTGCGGCCGCGGGACGTTTCAGTGCCCGGTGCGGCTCGGCCGCTGGACTTAACATCGCCCGGTGTGGCCGCGGGACGTTTCAGTGCCCGGTGTGGCCGCGGGACGTTTCAAGTGCCCGGTGCGGCTCGGCCGCTGGACTTAACATCGCCCGGTGTGGCCGCGGGACGTTTCAGTGCCCGGTGCGGCTTGGCCGCTGGACTTAACATCGTCAGCGCTGTTCGGCCGCGGGACGTTTCAGTGCCCGGTGCGGCTCGGCCGTTGGACTTAACATCGCCCGGTGTGGCCGCGGGACGTTTCGGTGCCCGGGGCGGCTCGGCCGGGGGGCCTTCCATCCCCTTGCGGGGGCTGTGCGTGTCGTTTGCCTCGGTAGGGGTCGAGCTGCCTGTCCGTGGGTGCGGGGGGAAGAGAGGGGAAGTTTTGTTGCCTCCATCACAGTGAGGGGGTGTTTGGAGTCACTGTGATGGATGTTTGTGTTGGGGTCGGGTGTCCTGTGTTCTTTTCTTTTTGCTGTATTTTGTGTGACTGCTGAAATTTCGCTCGGTGTTGTGCCGAGTGACAATAAAGTGTTGTTATGTTATGTTATGTTATGTATGACTGCCAGGGCAGTTTTTTGTTCTGGGTGTCAGATGTGGGGAATCTGGGAGTCTGATAGTCTTCCAGACATCCACATCTGCGCCAGGTGTGACGAGATGGGGCTCCTAAGGGACCGTATTAGGAACCTGGAGCGGCAGATTGATGACCTCCGTCTGATCAGGGAGAGTGAGGAGGTTATAGAGAGGAGTTACAGGGAGGTGGTCACTCCTAGACCACGGGAGGTAGACAAGTGGGTCACTGTTAGGGGGGGCAAGGAACAGAGGCAGGGACTAGGGAGTACCCCGATGGCTGTACCCCTTGGAAATAAGTACTCCTGTTTAAGTACTGTTGGGGGGGGCAGCCTACCTGGGGGCAACGACGGTGCCCGGGCCTCTGGCAAGGAGTCCGGCCCTGTTGCTCAGAAGGGTAGGGAAAGGAAGAGGAGAGCAGTAGTAATAGGGGACTCTATAGTGAGGGGGTCAGATAGGCGTTTCTGTGGACGCAGTCGGGAGACCCGGATGGTGGTTTGCCTCCCTGGTGCCGGTGTCCGGGATGTGTCTGAGCGTGTCCAGGATATCCTGAAAGGGGAGGGAGAGGAGCCAGAGGTCGTGGTACATATAGGTACCAACAATATAGGTAGGATAAGGGAAGAGGTCCTGAAAGGAGAATTCAGGGGGCTAGGAAGAGAGTTAAAAAAAAGGACTTCCAAAGTAATAATCTCAGGCTTACTGCCTGTGCCACGCGATAGTGAGAATAGGAATGGAGTGAGGTGGAGGATAAATACGTGGCTGAGGAACTGGTGCAGGGAGCAGGGTTTCAAGTTTCTGGATCATTGGGACCTCTTCTGGGGGAAGTATGACCTGTACAAAAAGGACGGGTTGCATCTGAACCCGAGGGGAACCAATATCCTGGCGGGGAGATTTGCTAAAATAACTGCGGAGACTTTAAACTAGTACGGTTGGGGGGAGGGACTCAAACACAGATAGCTAATAGGCAGTGTGTGAGGCAGGAGGCAGAAAAGGGAAACACTCAGACCCAATATGTAGGAGAGAAAGAAGGGAAAAGAAATAAACTGAGAATAAGAAATGATGGGTCCCTTAAATGTGTATATTTTAATGCTAGGAGCATTGTAAGAAAGGTGGATGAGCTTAGAGCCTGGATTGACATCTGGAAGTATGATGTTGTGGCGATCAGTGAAACATGGTTGCAGGAGGGTTGCGATTGGCAATTAAATATTCCAGGATTTCATTGTTTCAGATGTGATAGAATCGGAGGGGCAAGAGGTGGGGGTGTTGCATTGCTTGTCAGGGAGGATATCACAGCAGTGCTTTGGCAGGACAGACTAGAAGGCTCGATTAAGGAGGCTGTTTGGGTGGAACTCAGAAATGAGAAAGGTTTAGCAACACTTATAGAGGTGTATTATAGACCGCCAAATAGGGAACGAGAATTGGAAGAGTAAATATGTAAGGAGATAGCAGATATTAGTAGTAAGCACAGAGTGGTGATTGTGGGTGATTTCAATTTTCCGTATATAGACTGGGAATCACATTCTGTTAAAGGGCTGGATGGTTTGGAGTTTGTAAAATGTGTGCAGGATAGTTTTTTGCAGCAATACGTAGAGGTGCCTACCAGAGAAGGGGCAGTGTTGGACCTCCTGTTAGGAAATGAGATGGGTCAGGTGACGGAGGTATGTGTTGAGGAGCACTTTGGGTCTAGTGATCATAATGCCATTAGTTTCAATATCATTATGGAGAAGGTCAAATCTGGACCAAGGGTTGAGATTTTGGATTGGAGAAAGGCTAATTTTGAGGAGATGAGAAAGGATTTAAAAGGAGTGAAATGGAAATTGTTGTTTTATGAAAAGGATATAATAGAGAAATGGAGGATATTTAAAGGTGAAATTTTGAGAGTACAGAGTCTTTATGTCCCTGTTCGGTGGAAAGGAAAGAATAATAATTTGAAAGAGCCATGGTTTTCCAGGGAAATTGGACACTTGGTTCGGAAAAAGAGGGAGATATACAATAAATATAAGCGGCAGGGAGTAAATGAGGTTCTTGAGGAATATAAAGAATGTAAAAGGAATCTTTAAAAGGAAATTAGAAAAGCGAAAAAAAGATATGAGGCTGCTTTGGCAAGTAATGTAAAAGTAAACCCCAAGGGGTTCTACAGATATGTCAATAGCAAAAGGATAGTGAGGGATAAAATTGGTCCATTAGAGAGTCAGAGTGGACAGCTATGTGCTGAGCCGGAAGAAATGGGGGAGATATTAAACAATTTCTTTTCTTCGGTATTTACCGAGGAGAAGGATATTGAATTATGTGAGGTAAGCGAAACAAGTAGAGTAGTGATGGAAATTAGGAGGATTAAAGAAGAGGAGGTACGGACACTTTTGAAGAATATAAAAGTGGATAAGTCTCCAGGTCCTGATAGGATATTCCCTAGGACATTGAGGGAAGTTAGTGCAGAAATAGCAGGGGATATGACGGAAATATTTCAAACGTCATTAGAAACAGGGATGGTGCCGGAAGATTGGCGCATTGCGCATGTTGTGCCTTTGTTTAAAAAAGGTTCTAAAAGTAAACCTAGCAATTATAGACCTATTAGTTTGACGTCTGTGGTGGGAAAATTAATGGAAAAGATACTTAGGGACAATATATATAATTATTTGGATAATCAAGGCCTGATTAGAAACAGTCAACATGGATTTGTGCCTGGAAGGTCATGTTTGACTAATCTTCTTGAATTTTTTGAAGAGGTTACCAGGGAAATTGATAAGGGCAAGGCTGTGGATGTTGTCTATATGGACTTCAGTAAGGCATTTGACAAGGTTCCACATGGAAGGTTGATTAAGAAGGTTAAATCGTTGGGTATTAATAGTGAGGTTGCAAGATGGATTCAACAATGGCTGAATGGGAGATACCAGAGGGTAACGGTTGACAATTGTATGTCAGGTTGGAGGCCAGTGTCTAGTGGAGTGCCCCAAGGATCTGTGTTGGGTCCACTGTTGTTTGTCATTTACATTAATGATCTGGATGATGGTGTGGCAAATTGGATTAGTAAATATGCAGATGATACTAAGATAGGTGGAGTAGTTGATAGTGAGGTAGATTTTCAAAGTCTACAGAGAGACTTGGGCCTTTTGGAAGGGTGGGCTGAAAGATGGCAGATGGAGTTTAATGCTGATAAGTGTGAGGTGCTGCATTTTGGTAGGACAAATCAAAATAGGACGTACAGGGTAAATGGTAGGGAATTGAGGAATGCAGTGGAACAGAGGGATCTGGGAATAACTGTGCATTGTTCCCTGAAGGTGGAATCTCATGTGGATAGGGTGGTGAAGAAGGCGTTTGGTATGCTTGCCTTTATAAATCAGAGCATCGAGTATAGAAGTTGGGATGTAATGTTGAAATTGTACAGGGCATTGGTGAGGCCGAATCTGGAGTATGGTGTGCAGTTCTGGTCGGATGTCGACAAAATGGAGAGGGTACAGAGGAGATTTACTAGAATGTTGCCTGGGTTTCAGCACTTAGGCTACAGAGAGAGGTTGAACAGGTTGGGTCTTTATTCTTTGGAGCGTAGAAGGTTGAGGGGGGACTTGATAGAGGTTTTTAAAATTTTGAGAGGGACGGACAGAATTGACGTGGGTAGGCTTTTCCCTTTGAGAGTGGGGAAGATTCCAACAAGGGGACATAGCTTCAGAATTGAGGGACAAAGGTTTAGGGGTAACATGAGGGGGAATTTCTTTACTCAGAGGGTTGTGGCTGTATGGAATGGGCTTCCGGTGGAAGTGGTGGAGGCTGGCTCGATTTTATTATTTAAGAGTAAATTGGATAGGTATATGGATAGGAGGGAATTGGAGGGTTATGGTCTGAGTGCAGGTAGATGAGACTAGGTCAGGGAGAATGGTCGGCGTGGACTGGTAGGGCCGGACAGGCCTGTTTCCATGCTGTAGTTGTTATATGTTATATGTTATATGTTATATCCATCTGTGTTCACTTAGCCTATTCCAATAATCTGACCTATCACTACCTCCTAGGGCAGAACATTTCAGATGTTCACTGCTGTTTATGTGATATTTCTAAGGCTTGGATGTGAATGTCGGAGGTATGATTAGCAATTTGATAGCAGCAACCTCTATGGTAGGTTGATCAGGAAGGCTGGAACGTATGGAATCCAGGGTAGTTAGCGAGTGGGGAAAAATGTGGCCGGAAGGTGGGAGGCAGAGTTGTTTTTCAGACTGGAAGCCTGTCGCAAGTGGTGTACCACAATGCTCAATGCTGAGTCAACTGTTGGTCCCTAATCATACAAATGATTAGATAAATGACGTGTATGTGGGTGGCATGGCAAGCAGGTCTGTGGATGAGACTAAAATTCATGAGACATGGTGGAGAGTGAAGAAGGTTGTCTAAGATTAAACTGATCGTAATGAACTGGGCCAACGGACTGAGGAATGGGAGATGCAGTTTTCTAAACTTCGTGGGCATCGGTTTAAGTTGTGAAGGGAAAGTCTAAAATGTTCTTGAACGGCAACGTTTTCAGGCACTGGGTGGCAGAGAGATAGCTGCCATCGGAGGTGTAGAGGCGAATACAATTTCTCTCGGCAATGTTTGCATCTGTGTTACTAAAAGGCATTATAAACAAAAGAGGGGAAACTGAACAGGTTTTACCTCGCTTAATGGCAGATGTTTCTCTCCACAGCGTGTTCATCAAAAAGTGTTGATGGAATTTTTCAATCGGCAAGGCACCGTTTGTCACTGTGAGTGCTTTATCTTCATCACTAACCCTGCAAATATTCAGCAGCTGGTTATAAACTGAGCCTCAACAATTTCTTTGAGCTGATACACACAAACATGCAGTATTTCAGTCAAGAGCATGTCCTACCTCCTCTTCCTCCCAGCTTCCTCCTGCAAGAAATAAAACACAAATCTGAGCAGACTGAGACGGGACGTCCACATCCCGACAGCAGGAGTCTCACACAAATCACAACAAGCCCCAGAAATGTTCCATTGCCCAGCATTTATTGTCATCGTCACAGAGACAAATATTGGATATTGCCCGAGAGATCCTACAAGTGTATTAATAGCAAAATAATAACTAGGGGGATAATAGGTTCCTTTAAGAGCAAAGGGATAATTAGGATAGGATAGCTCCCCTTAAGTGCTGGTGATCTCAAGGCATGTTAAGGTGGGTAAATCACAAGACTTGATGAAGTGTATCTGAGAGCAAGCCTTCAACAGATCGGTTTAATGCCGCGTAATTCTTTCCCACTAAAGAGGAACAAAGGACAAACTTTCCACATGATCTTTTGATTTCGTGGAGATTTTCCATCTTTTCGGGGAAATTTCAAACATTCGCTATCTCAGTGACAGGATCACAGTAACTCATCCCAAGGAGACCGCAGGCAGTGCAGAGATCCCGCAGATTATACGGGAGGCCATTTAGTTTGGGAACAACAGCAGCACAGCTCTGGAACAGACGGAGCATTTACCCAGTTCTCAATTAGTGGCCCAATTATAGGAAGGATGTCGACAAAATGGAGAGGGTATTAGAGGAGATTTACTAGAATGTTGCCTGGGTTTCAGCACTTAAGCTGCAGAGAGAGGTTGAACAGGTTGGGTCTTTATTCTTTGGAGCGTAGAAGGTTGAGGGGGGACTTGATAGAGGTTTTTTAAATTTTAAGAGGGAAGGACAGAGTTGACGTGGCTTTTCCCCTTGAGAGTGGGGAAGATTCCAACAAGGGGACATAACTTTAGAATTGAGGGACAAAAGTTTAGGGGTAACATGAGGGGTAATTTCTTTACTCAGAGGGTGGTGGCTGTATGGAATGGGCTTCCGGTGGAAGTGGTGGAGGCAGGCTCGATTTTATTATTTAAGAGTAAATTGTATAGGTATATGGATGAGAGGGGATTGGAGGGTTATGGTCTGAGAGCAGGTAGATGAGACTAGGTCAGAGAGAGTGGTCGGCGTGGACTGGTAGGGCCGAACGGGCCTGTTTCCGTGCTGCAGTTGTTATATGGTTATATGGTAATGCAGCATTTATCTCAGAAATATCCCCCACCATTTTGTGACTGTGCACTTTCACTTCGCCAAACTGGAGTATCACCCCTCACCTTCAGAAACACCACACTGTCCTTTTGATCCATCTGTTGCTGCAACTTTAAGAGATCCTCCTCAATGGAATTTAAATTCTCTTCAATCTCTTCAAGTTTTTTCTCCATTGTATTTAGAATCTTCTTCTCTTCCTCCCGGATATCTGCCAGTACGCGCTGCTCTTTCCCAGTGAGAATCTGGTGCAGTTCAGCAAACTGGGATGTGATCTTGGACTGAAGGTTGTGTGACTGTTCCTGTGAAATGAAAGGGGAAGATCAATATTTCATGTCACTGATTGTGTTTCCTCACGACCTTGACCGTAACATTTGTCCTGTGCATTTTTATTTGCTTTGACAATTCAATAGTTTGTCTAAATGCTTCTGAAATGTCGAGAGGGTCATCTTATTACCCATTAATCCTCTACCCCCAATACAATACCCTGCTTTCCTTTTCATCTGCCCTTTAATTCCTATTGATCCATCCACCATCCACTGTCCCAGGGATAATTTTACAGTCCCCGATTGACCATTGAACCAGCGTGTATTGGGGACATGGAAGGAATTCGACGCGGTCACAGGGAGAAGGCATGAACCACACGGGCAGCACCCGAGGTCAGGATCGAACCCGCTCACCAGAACTAGGAGACAGCAGCACTACTTGTGTCACTGCGCTGCCCTGTTATTACACGCGTCACAGGGATCAAACCTGCACAAGATCAGGAAATCGAAACTGAAAAGCCTCACCAGAACTCCAGAAATCTTCTCTTTCTGTTGCTGCTCCATTTGCTGGATCTCTGATTTATATTTTGTGAGAGACTGGATGGAAGATTTCACCTGATCCTGGAATTGTGTTTGGGAATCAGAACATTAAATTGTTGAACAGTAAAAAGGGAATTAAAATGATGTGATTAAAATCGGTTTGCTTTTACCTTAAAGATTTCAACAGCTTCATCTACCGGCATGAAGTTGTGGGACTTGTGTTCCCGCGCATCTCGACAAACCAGGCAGATCAGCTTCTTGTCAGTTTCACAAAACAGCTTCAGTTCTTCCTGATGTTTCTCGCAGTGAGGTTTACTTTCCTTCTCTGGAATTATTTCCCGATTCAGGCTCAGTGCTCGAGCTTTCTCAGCCAGTCTCGCCAAGGCCCGATTCACCCTGAGGGTGCGGTCTGTAAACTCCTCTCTACATTCCGGGCAGGAGTTTCTCTCCTCCCTGTCCCAACTCTGTGTGATACAGGAGCGGCAGAAGTTGTGCCCGCAGTCCAGTGTAACCGGATCGGTGAAGAAATCCAGGCAGATGGGACAAACTATCTCCTCCGTTAAACTCTCGACCTGATCTTTCGAAGCCATTTGAACTCCGCCACTTCCTGGTTCAAAACGCGTTCCCTTTCGCGCAGCTGCTGAACCCTTGCAGTATCGGGGCACGGCTGAGGGGAGGCGGAGCTCAGCCCCGTCAATCACAGCCCTGACCAGCAACTGGATGTTATATGCAACAAGCTGCGGGTAAATTTCATTCCCTTAAACTAAACACATCAGTGTTTCCCATCGTGAATTGATCATTATATTAGGCTGCACAATGATATTATATCCACAGCAAACACTGTTATTTCATTTAACAGTCTCATGTGCAAACTTGAATTCAACTCAATGAGCCAATTATACTCTATCGTCACATGAACCAAGGGACCGAGAAATGCTTTGCTTTTGCATGAAATCCGGTAAAATACAGACCTCCCCCAGGCAGTACAGAGAGAGTCGCCACGTTTCTGGGGCCACCAAAGTTGCGGGATGTTTATGGAACAGTCTATATTTCCCCGCAGCGGCGAACCAGGTCCCGCCGCCCCCGCGCCGCCCCCCTTCCTTCTCGGCTCTGACGGGACGACATGGATTTTAGCTCAGTGGGGGCAAGTTTCTAGGAGATGTGCGGGTCATGTTTTATTACACAGGGTGGTGGGTGCCTGGAACGCGCTGCTGGAGTGGGGGTAGAGGCACATAAGGGAGAGGCATTGCGTAGTCTAATGTGGGCTGAAGGGACTGATCTTGTTCGATGTGACCATCAACTAAACCGACAGGTTCATTATAGCTCCCATTCCCAGCTCCTCCCCCACAACCATTGGGTTCTTCAACCGACCTGCAGTGCTCGCGTTTGGCCCATATCCCTCCAAACCTGCCCTATCCATGTATCTGTCCAACTACTTCGTTAACGTTGTGATAGTCCCTGCCCAACTACCTCCTACTGGATAATCTCGATACAGAAAAAATTTTCCCTACGTTGGGGGAGTACAGAACCAGGGGCCACAGTCTAAGAATAAAGGGGAGGCCATTTAAAACTGAGGTGAGAAGGAACACTTCCGATTTTCCCTTCTCCCTCTCAATTTGTAGAGTAAAACTTATCATATTGTGATCACTGCATCCAAATGGCTCTTTTACCTTGAGTCCCCTTATCAGATCAGGTTCATTACACAACACTAAATCCAGAATTGCCTTCTCCCTAGTAGGCTCCAGTAGAAGCTGTTCTAAGAATCCATCTCGGAGACACTCCACAAACTCTCTTTCCTGGGGTCCATTACCAACCTGATTTTCCCAGTCTACCTGCATGTGGAAATCTCCCATAACCACCGTAGCATTACATTTGTGACACGCCAATTTTAGCTCCTCATTCAACTTGCACCGTATGTCGAGGCAACTGTTTGGGGGCCTGTAGATAACTCCCATTAGGGTCTTTTTACCCTTACAATTCCTCATTTCTACCCATACTGATTCTACATCTCCTGATTCTATGTCACCCCTTGCAAGGGAGTGAATATCATTCCTCACCAACAGAGCGACCCCACCCCCTCTGCCCACCTGTCTGTCTTTTCTATATGTTGTGTACCCCTGAATATTCAGTTCCCAGCCCTGGTCCTCTTGTAGCCATGTCTCAGTGATTCCCACAACATCATACTTGCCAATGTCTAACTGAGACTCAAGCTCATCCACTTTATTTCTGTTTCTATGTAACAGTCAGCAGCCGAGGTCAGGATCGAACCCGGGTCCCTGGCCTTGTGAGGCAGCGGCTCTTCCCGCTGCTCCACAGTACCTCAGAAATATTAAGTCTTCTCTTTCCAAGTACCGTCTATTGCCTGACCTGCTGAATTTCCGCCAATGTTTTCTGTTTTTTTTCTTGGCAGTTTATGGGCAGACTCACATTCCAATCGACCATTGAACAGGAAAAAGTAAAATAAAAACCCAGATGCTGAAAATCCAAAATGAAGACGTACAGTAAGATGCAAGAAATAGTGAATAGGCCGGTTAGCTTATGTAGAGAAAGAAACAGAGTTAATGACTCAGGGGCCAAACCTACAAACCCGCACGTCTTTAGGATGTGGGATAAAGGGAGATTAGCTTGGCATTGTACTGTTCCACGTTCTATGTGGGCCGAAGAGCGTTCTAGTTCTACATGGCCATCAACACCGAGAGACCCATTGTATCTCCCACTCCCAACATTCAGCTTTATTCTTCTCCCTTTCAAGTAATTTCCGATTTCATTCCTCCCTCCTATTTACACCTCCCGAGTCAGACCTTTACCGCCCTCTTCCGCACGACATCAACACCAATTCATTCACTCTGATATAACAGACCTGTAGCTCTTGGAAATCCTTCTTCAGACCAAACAAGGGTCCCGACCCTGAAGCGTGGTCTGCCCATTTCCCTCCACAGATGCTGCCTGGCCCGCTGAGTTCCTCCAGCACTTTGTTTGGGGTTTTTATTAACCCCCATTATATTTCAACAGATTTCTTGTATCTACCATTTCCAATATTCACTTTGCCTTCTCTCACTGGAGGGAATTTCCGATGTCATTCCGCCCTCCTGTCTCCACCTGCCCCCCTCCCCCCCCACCACCATACTCGCCTTTACGCCGCTGTTGAAGTCCGCACCAACACCGCTGGTGCCGCGTTGTGACTCGGGGCGAGTTTAGGACCCGCCGCCCGCAGCTGCTGCTGAACCCGCGGAGCCCGCGGGAAGGGAGATTGTTTCAATCTTTATATTTTCACAGAAGTGTTTCTGTTCCATTGACGGACACGGTTAAGGCGTTGAAATGAACGGATCGACAGCTCTGATTCCACTTGCTGTTTATTTCACTCTTCCCACATTTACATTCCCCCTGGTTTTATTTCCGCGCTCACTGGGGTTTTGCGAAGCGGAATTTGGGGATTAAATGGGAGCCGTTCAGCGCCGACCTGTTGTCCACCGGGTTTCTGCCCCACAGCCCCTGAGCCCCGCTCCTGACGCCGGTCCCGGGACCCGACCCTTTTACACACCCGGAGCGGAACCCGAGCAGATTCTCATCCACTTGTTTTCATCCCAAGGCCCGAAGAAAGGATAAAGTTTCTCCGTGAATTTATTCCCAGTGAAGGTGTGGAGATGGGACTTGGTGTCCGCGTCGTAAAATGAAACTGTCCCGGACTCGTAACTGAGATAAACTCCCACCCTCCCGGGGGTGGGACGGGCGGGGAGAAGGGATGGAGGGGAGGTGAATGCATGAAACCAGTCATAGTGCCGCCTGATGCTCCAGACTCCAGGGTCAGTGTGGCTCTTCCTCCCCACAGACTCTGTGGCGACTCAAGACTCCAGAACCGACTGCCCGCCACCTCCACCTCCCAGTAATGTCTCCCTGATGTGAATCCCTCCAATCCCAGCACACACGGATAGACTGTAAACCTCTTCCCGATGTCAGGGAGACTCCTCCGGGTCCCGTTCAGTCTCACCCTCTTCCGATCCTCAGACACCTCGAGCCACGGATGCGCTGTTTCCACATCCAGGGTGACGGAGACTGGGGGGAGAAGCAGAGAATCAGAGAGTCCCCGGGGGTTGGGGGGAGACTCGGGCAGCGCAGCCCCGGGATCGGGGGAGAGGCCGCTCGGCCTCAGGCACAGGCGGGCGGACAACTGAAACCCTGCCCGGTGTTTCACCCACAATCACAGCGGGTGGACAACAGCATCTCTCCCGGAGCTTTTATCTGGGATGGAGAGGGGAATTTCGTGAGGTGGGGGAGGGTGGACGGGGAGGACGAGTGTAGAGAGTAAAGAGGATTGCGAGATTGCGGTGGGGATGGGGGAATGAAGCGAATTATTCAGATATGGAGGCAGATCGGAGCAGGTTGATATTGAGGTTATCGGTAATTTGAGGTTGTTAAAGAGGAGGTGGAGGTGCGTGGTGGGATCGTCATGAAAGGGGGTAGACATGAGGGGCCAGATGAACTGCTCTTGTGTTTTTTGAGTGGTGGGTTGGACAAAGGGAAGGGTGGGTTTGTTAGTCAATTGGAGTGGGTGCAAACGGATTTACAACAACTTCATCAGGTCTGAAGGCCTGTGTTATCAGGTGAAGTTGGACAGTCAGAAGCTCATAATGTCATAAGTGAAAGTATTAGAATTAGGCGATTTGGCCCATCAAGTCTACTACATCATTCAATCATGGCTGATCTATCTCTCCCTCCTAATCCCATTCTCCTGCTTTCTCCCCATAATCTTTGACACATGTACTAATCAAGAATCCAGCTATCTCTGCCTGAATTATTCACCGACTTGGCCTCCAAAGCCTTCTGTGGCAATGAATTCCACAAATTCACCACCCTCTGATTAAAAACATTTCCCCTTATCTCCTTCCTAAAAGTACATCCTTTAATTCTGAGGCTATGACCTCCAGTCCTAGACTCTCTCACTAATGGAAACATCCTCTAAACATCCATTCTATCAAAGCCTTTCACTCTATTGTATTTTTCAATGAGGTCCCCCCCTTATTCTTCTAAATTCCAGTGAGTACAGGCCCAATGCCGACAAACACTCATCAATAGACAATAGACAATAGGTGCAGGAGGAGGCCATTCAGCCCTTCGAGCCAGCACCGCCATTCAATGTGATCATGGCTGATCATTCTCAATCAGTACCCCGTTTCTGCCTTCTCCCCATACCCCCTGACTCCGCTATCCTTAAGAGCTCTATCTAGCTCTCTCTTGAATGCATTCAGAGAATTGGCCTCCACTGCCTTCTGAGGCAGATAATTCCACAGATTCACAACTCTCTGACTGAAAAAGTTTTTCCTCATCTCAGTTCTCATGTCATCATCTCAGTTCTCATGTCTACTCAGTTCTGGAACAGACTATTCAGACTGTGACATTTTTTCATGGGAGCCTGTCAGGGTGACAATGTAGATGTGTATAAGATGCACAGTACTTTACCCAAGGTTGGAGAGTCTAAACCTCGAGCGTATAGAAAAGACAGACAGGTGGGCAGAGGGGGTGGGGTTGCTCTGATGGTAAGGAATGATATTTATTCCCTTGCAAGGGGTGACATAGAATCAGGAGATGTTGAATCAGTATGGATAGAAATGAGAAATTGTAAGGGTAAAAAGACCCTAATGGGAGTTATTTATAGGCCCCCAAACAGTAGCCTCGACATAGGGTGCAAGTTGAATCAGGAGATAAAATTGGCGTGTCAAAAATGTAATGCTACGGTGGTTATGGGAGATTTCAACATGCAGGTAGACTGGGAAAATCAGGTTGGAAATGGACCCCAGGAAAGAGAGTTTGTAGAGTGCCTTCAAGATGGATTCTTTGAACAGCTTGTACTGGAGCCTACCAGGGAGAAGGCAATTCTGGATTTAGTGTTGTGTAATGATCCTGATCTGATAAGGGGACTAGAGGTAAAAGAGCCATTAGGAGGCAGTGATCACAACATGATAAGTTTTACTCTGCAAATGGAAAGGCAGAAGGGAAAATCGGAAGTGTCAGTGTTACAGTATAGCAAAGGGGATTACAGAGGCATGAGGCAGGAGCTGGCCAAAATTGACTGGAAGGAGGCCCTAGCAGGGAAGACGGTAGAACAGCAATGGCAGGTATTCCTGGGAATAATGCAGAGGTTGCAGGATCAATTTATTCCAAAGAGGTGGAAAGACTCTAAGGGGAGTAAGAGACACCTGTGGCTGACAAGGGAAGTCAGGGACAGCATAAAAATTAAGGAGAGGAAGTATAACATAGCAAAGAAGAGTGGGAAGACAGAGGATTGGGACTCTTTTAAAGAGCAACAAAAGTTAACTAAAAAGGAAATACGGGGAGAAAAGATGAGGTGCGAGGGTAATCTAGCCAATAATATAAAGGAGGATAGCAAAAGTTTTTTTAGGTACGTGAAGAGGAAAAAAATAGTCAAGGCAAATGTGGGTCCCTTGAAGACAGAAGCAGGGGAATTTATTATGGGGAACAAAGAAATGGCAGACGAGTTAAACCGTTACTTTGGATCTGTCTTCACTGAGGAAGATACACACAATCTCCCAAATGTTCTAGGGGCCGGAGAACCTAGGGTGATGGAGGAACTGAAGGAAATCCACATTAGGCAGGAAATGGTTTTGGGTAGACTGATGGGACTGAAGGCTGATAAATCCCTAGGGCCTGATGGTCTGCACCCCATGGTACTTAAGGAGGTGGCTCTAGAAATAGTGGAAGCATTGGAGATCATTTTTCAATGTTCTATAGATTCAGGATCAGTTCCTGTGGATTGGAGGATAGCAAAATTTATCCCACTTTTTAAGAAAGGAGGGAGAGAGAAAACGGGTAATTATAGACCAGTTAGTCTGACATCAGTGGTGGGGAAGATGCTGGAGTCAATTATAAAAGACGAAATTGCTGAGCATTTGGATAGCAGTAACAGGATCATTCCGAGTCAGCATGGATTTACGAAGGGGAAATCATGCTTGACAAATCTACTGGAATTTTTTGAGGATGTAACTAGGAAAATTGACAGGGGAGAGTCAGTGGATGTGGTGTACCTCGACTTTCAGAAAGCCTTCGACAAGGTCCCACATAGGAGATTAGTGGGCAAAATTAGGGCACATGGTATTGGGGGTAGGGTACTGACATGGATAGAAAATTGGTTGACAGACAGAAAGCAAAGAGTGGGGATAAATGGGTCCCTTTCGGAATGGCAGGCAGTGACCAGTGGGGTACCGCAAGGTTCGGTGCTGGGACCCCAGCTATTTACGATATACATTAATGACTTAGACGAAGGGATTAAAAGTACCATTAGCAAATTTGCAGATGATACTAAGCTGGGGGGTAGTGTGAATTGTGAGGAAGATGCAATAAGGCTGCAGGGTGACTTGGACAGGTTGTGTGAGTGGGCGGATACATGGCAGATGCAGTTTAATGTAGATAAGTGTGAGGTTATTCACTTTGGAAGTAAGAATAGAAAGGCAGATTATTATCTGAATGGTGTCAAGTTAGGAGGAGGGGGAGTTCAACGAGATCTGGGTGTCCTAGTGCATCAGTCAATGAAAGGAAGCATGCAGGTACAGCAGGCAGTGAAGAAAGCCAATGGAATGTTGGCCTTCATAACAAGAGGAGTTGAGTATAGGAGCAAAGAGGTCCTTCTACAGTTGTACCGGGCCCTGGTGAGACCGCACCTGGAGTACTGTGTGCAGTTTTGGTCTCCAAATTTGAGGAAGGATATTCTTGCTATGGAGGGCGTGCAGCGTAGGTTCACTAGGTTAATTCCCGGAATGGCGGGACTGTCGTATGTTGAAAGGCTGGAGCGATTGGGCTTGTATACACTGGAATTTAGAAGGATGGGGGGATCTTATTGAAACATATAAGATAATTAGGGGATTGGACACATTAGAGGCAGGAAACATGTTCCCAATGTTGGGGGAGTCCAGAACAAGGGGCCACAGTTTAAGAATAAGGGGTAGGCCATTTAGAACGGAGATGAGGAAGAACTTTTTCAGTCAGAGAGTGGTGAAGGTGTGGAATTCTCTGCCTCAGAAGGCAGTGGAGGCCAGTTCGTTGGATGCTTTCAAGAGAGAGCTGGATAGAGCTCTTAAGGATAGCGGAGTGAGGGGGTATGGGGAGAAGGCAGGAACGGGGTACTGATTGAGAGTGATCAGCCATGATCGCATTGAATGGCGGTGCTGGCTCGAAGGGCTGAATGGCCTACTCCTGCACCTATTGTCTATTGTCTATTGTCAGTTTAAGGTGAGAGTGGAAACAATAAAAAGGACCTGAGGAGCAGGTTTTTCCGTCAGTGGGTAGTGTAGATGTGGAATGATCTGACAGAGGAAGTGGTCGAGGCAGGTACACAGTTCACAGAGAATTGGGTAGATACGTGGATAAGAAAGACTTGGATGGATATGAGCCAGACTCAGGCAAGTGGGGCTAGCTTGGTTGGGCAACTTGGTTGGCATGGTCGAGTCCAGTCAAAGGGCCTGTTGCTGTGCTACAAAGCTCTCTGACTCTGTGATGCTTCCCAGCAGATGAGCTTGGTGGGAGATCAAATCTTCAATTTCCCTAAAATACCTTTGATCATTGCATCTAAGTATTACTTAAAGGTAGACACAATCAAAGGTAGACCCAAAATGCTGGAGTAACTCAGCAGGACAGGCAGTATCTCTGGAGAAAAGGAATGGGCGACGTTTCGGGTTGAGACCCTTCTTCAGATTGAAGAAGGGTCTCGACCCGAAACATCGCCCATTCCCTTACTCCAGAGATGCTGCCTGCTGCTGATTTACTCCAGCATTTTATGTCTACGCTCGATTTAAACCTGCATCTGTAGTGCTTTCCTACATACATTACTTAAAGATGTCAGAAACAAGAACAATGGAAAAGGTATAAGCTTTACCATGCTTGAAGTCATCAGATGTTTCTTTAAATGCCGTGTTGAATGAAACAGGGCAATGAAACTTTTCAATCGGCAAGGCATCATCTACCACCGACAGTGGTTTGGCTTCATCACGAACCCTGTGAACATTTAACAGCTGGTTATCAACTGAGCATTGGAAATGTTTTGAACTGTTCCACAAAAACTTACAATGTTTCCGTCAAGAGCATGTCCTACCTTCGCTTGCCACCAGCTTCCCCCTGAAAGAAATAAAACACAAATCTCAATTGACTGAGATGTTACGTCCTCATCCCGACAGCGGGAATTTCTCCACATTTCTACAACCCTCTGATAATTCCCATTTCCCAACTCTTATCGCCGCTGCCATGCAGATAGAAAGCTGATATTGCCGTAGAGATGTAGAACGATGGGGAAAAGCACAAGGAGTGTTTATGAAAATGATGCTATAACTGAGAGGATGGAGCTCAATGCAAAGAATGAGCAGGTCGACGGATTTTATCTGGAGAAGATGTCAGGAATGATAAGATAGAATTTAAGTTTAGAGGTGAATTTAAATGGGAGGGGGGGACTTCCAGTGGCGCCATGTTGGACTAGACAATCTAAAAAGTTAGCTCTCAAAGAAACCAATTAAAACTAGCTCTTTTAAACATTAGTAACAACAGGAAGCGGGCCAATCGCAAGTTATATCGACAACGAAAGTTAACGATAAATAAAAATATGGAGACAAGGTTAAACAAAAAGGATAATGCGGATACTAAAGCTACGGACTCGGCAAAGAGAGCCACGCCAGATAAGGGAACCAGCTGTGGGGAACAAGACTCCGTAATATTGGCGGAGCTACGCAAGTTAAGACAAGAGCACACAGAAGCGGTAAATGACAACAAAAAAGCTCTGGTGAGACTAGAAACTAATTTAAAGGAGCTTTTGGAGAGAACCGCTTCACTGGAGCGACGAACAGTGAACATAGAAGAAAGGTTGGGGGAGACGGAAGACAGGGCAGCGCGGCTGGAAAGATCAGTCGCCTTTCTTCTTCAAAGAGAGGCGGCGTTAGCCGCAAAATGTGACGACTTGGAAGCAAGAGCGAGACGTAATAACATACGGATACATGGGATCCCGGAGGGCGCTGAGAAAGGCGACACCATAGGATTTGTGACTGATTTCATCCGAACAACATTACAAATCTCGGCGGCCGTCGATATCCGCATCGAAAGAGCGCACCGCTCGCTGACTACCAAACCGAAAGAGAGTGCGGCTCCCCCGCGAGCCATCATCGCCCGCTTCATTGACCACCAGGTGAAAGACCGCATCATACAACAAGCATGGAAACAAAAAATAACATATGAGGAACGGACCATTTACTTCAACCATGACTACACTACCGAGATACAGAAGAAGAGGAAACAAGTGCGGGATGTAATAAAAAAGTTGAAGGAGAAAAACATAAAGGCACAGTCCCCATATCCTGCAAGACTGAAGGTGTTTCTGGGAACAGAGACGAAGACATTCAATACACTGATGGAGGCTGCCCCCATGCTGAAGGACATGGGGATCCATGTGGAGGAGGACGAGTGGGAGAAACTACAGAGAGTGAGGATGGAGGGCAGCTGGACTACGGGGACAGGACAGAAGGGAAAGAGGAGACAGCCACCCATCACAGAGGCGGACATACAAGCCCTCGGTCTGTGAACTCTGAGGTTCACAGTGGTAAGGACTAAAAAAAAAAAACAGCCTGGAACTAAGGTTAAAAAAATAATGACAATCCTGAAGTATATATAATGCGGACAATCTGAATTTATGTTTAATGTTCAAAGAATTGAAAAGGAGCTAGTTATGGGATTTAAGTAACACTTATACTGAATAATGTCAAAATTGGTTGAAGGAGCAAAGCTGGATCTCAATTTGAGCAAGGAGCAACTTAATTCTGAGAAGTTGCAGGTGCACATTGTGCTATTTCCCCAGAGAGATTGCCACACTCTCTGATGACGGGACTTTTGGGAGTCACATGTTATTTTTGTATAGTAGTTCAGAGGGAGATGTGTATTGTTTGTTTGTTTGTTCGCTGTGTATCGTTTTGCACAGTTGTTTTGATTTATAGGAGGAACCGAGTTTATGGCCTACATCTTAAAATGTCATGAATAAGTTGAACCTTGTTTCTTATAATGTGCACGGTCTAAATCACCCTATTAAGAGAAAGAAAATATTGAGTCAGTTGAAGAAACTACAATGTGCCATTGCACTAATCCAAGAAACTCACTTGAGTGAAAATGAACATAAAAAACTGAAAAGGGAATGGGTAAACCAAGTATTCCATGCTTCATATGGCAAGAAAAGGGGGGTGGCCATACTAATTAATAAATCCCTACCATTTTCTGTAGAGAAAGTGATTAAAGGTGATATGGGAAGATATATCATGGTGGTTGGCACAATAGGAGATATGAGTATTTCAATATTAAACATCTATGCCCCAAATGAAGAAAATGAAACATTCTTTAAAAACATAGCCAATATACTTACCAGTAACGGACGAGGGATGATAATTTTGGGAGGGGATTTTAATACCATACAGAATGGTAACTTAGACAGGTTGCCATCTGAGAGGGGACCAAAAACAAAAAAATCCAGAGTCCTAAATAATGTTATAAAAGAATTAGGTCTGGTTGATCCATGGAGACATAATAATCCTAAAGGAAGAGATTTTACCTTTTATTCTAACCCACATGGGAGTTATTCGAGAATAGACTTTTTTTGTGTGTCAAAACAACAGATACATACAGTCAGGGACTGCAGTATAGAATCCATAACTATAAGTGACCACGCCCCTGTCATACTATCCATTGAGATGGGCAGGGAATCCTTCTTTAAGTACTGGAGACTTAATGTGTCAATCCTATCAGATGAAAAGGTTGTCAAAGAACTAAAACTAAACTTAAAGGAATATTTTCAAATAAATGACAATGGCGAGGTCTCACCATCGACATTATGGGAGGGAGGAAAAGCAGTCATGAGAGGGAAAATAATAGAGATAACTTCCAGATTGAAAAAAACCCGAATGGAAAGGCAAGGAAAGCTAGAAAGTAAAATCAGAGAGTTGGAGTTAGAACATAAAAGAACAAGAAACAACTCTATTCTCGTCGAATTTAAAAAAATGAGACAAGAGTTAGACGAACTTTTAACATATAAAGCAGAAGGAGCTCTTCGTTTTATAAATCAAAGATATTATGAGATGGGTAACAGAGCAAGCCGGTTACTGGCATTCCAACTGCGAAAAGCTCAAACAAATAGAATAGTTACAAAAATAAGACATCCCACTTCCAATTTTATTATGGCTAAGCCAAAAGAGATAGCAAAGGCCTTTGCAGAATATTATAAAAACTTATACAGTGACTCAGAATCTAATCTCACTGAGACCAAAACACAAGAATTTTTCAAAAAACTACATTTACCAGCATTAAAGGTAGAAGAAGCATCTGAAATGATAAAACCAATTTCGTCACAAGAAATAGCCGATACTATAAAAACCCTTAAAAGTAACAAATCCCCAGGTACAGATGGCTTCTCAGGGGAGTATTATAAATGTTTTGCAGAAGACATAACACCAGAATTATGTAAAGTTTTTAATTATGCGCTATCAACAGGAAACCGCCCAGATACTTGGTCAGAAGCCATAATTTCCGTATTACATAAGGAGGGCAAAGATCCGACTTCATGTGAGGGATATAGACCGGTCAGCTTGCTCTGTAATGATTTAAAAATATTAACAAGCATACTAGCACAGAGAATGCAACAACATATAACTAAATTAATCAAGCCAGATCAAACGGGGTTTATCCCGGGGAGACAGGGGGCTAACAATATCAGGAGAACACTAAATCTTATATCATGTGCTAAAAATAATCCCAGACCTACCATGCTGCTTAGCCTAGATGCACAAAAAGCGTTTGACCGTGTGAAATGGAACTTTTTATATCAAACATTGAAGGTTTTTGGGTTTCACTCAACGTTTATAGACTGGGTAAGAATTGTTTATAAAAATCCCAAATCACGGATCAGAATTAATGGCTGCTGCTCAGACTTCTTCTACCTCAAAAGAGGAGTCAGGCAAGGAGATTGCCTGAGCCCGCTACTGTTGGCTGCAAGTATTGAACCGTTAGCAGAGTCAATAAGACAAAATAAAAACATTAAAGGAATAAAAGATGAAGGGGGCATAGAACACAAGACGTCATTATTTGCGGACGATTTATTAACATACATAGTGGAGCCCTCCACGTCTATACCAGCTCTACTAGATAACCTAAAAGAATATGGTGAAATATCAGGATATTTGACAAATGAAGCCAAATCAATAGCAATGATGCTCTCAGGAGATTGTCCAGTGGAACTTAAAGAAAAAGTCCATTTTAAATGGACCAAAAAAGGGTTTAGATACCTTGGTATAATTATCACTTCGAATACAGCACAGCTATTTGAAGCTAATTATGGGAAACTGATATCTGAGATAAAGGATGATTTGGCTGGATGGGAGATTTTACCGTTGACTCTGGTGGGAAGAGTAGAAACAGTCAGAATGAATATATTGCCAAGACTGTTGTTTTTGTTCCAATCGTTGCCTATTATGATCTCGGGAGCTTTTCTAAAAAAACTGGATAAAATTATATCGAAATTCTTATGGCAAAGTAAAAAAGCAAGAATTAAATACAAGACGCTTCTTAGCAAAAAAGAAAAGGGAGGGTTGAACTTGCCTAATTTAAGAAATTATTATTGGGCAACGCAACTCAGAGCCTTAATCATGTGGACCACTAAAGAGAAAGATTCAATGTGGGTGGAGATGGAGCAAAACGCTTGTAAAAATTTGCCTTTAGAATCACTCCCATTTTTAAACGAGAAGGCCCTGAAGAGGCTCAGGATGGGCAACGAGTGGATTAGGGTAACAATGAAAATCTGGTCAGCAGTAAGAAAGAAGCTGAAGCTGTCAAATTCGGTAAGCAGGGCTACTAGAATAGCAAAAAACCCAGACTTTGTACCATCTACCATGGACTCAGGATTTGACAGATGGGCTGACAAAGGGCTAATATACATAGATCAAATGTTTCAGGGACAAACAATGAAAATATTCACACAACTTCAAAAAGAATTCAATTTACCTGCTCATGACTTTTACAAATTCTTACAGCTAAGAGATTACCTACAGAAACATCAGGAATGGGAGAACATCTGCAAGACTCCATCTAAATTAGAGGAAGTGTTGTGGGGGTTCTCGGAAGACAAGTCAAAAAAAGGGATTATATCAAAAATTTATGAAGCACTACAACATGAATCCAAAGAGAACAACTTACATATCAAAGAAAAATGGGAACTGGAAGCGAATATCATAATATCAGAAGAAGGGTGGGAGGAATCATTTAAAGAGGGACATAAACTAACTAAGAGCCCAACATGGAGGGAATTTGACTGGAAAGTTAAAATGCGTTACTTTTATACTCCATTCATTACATCGAAATATAGTAATACAACTGATTTATGTTGGAGGGAGTGTGGAGAAGTTGGGGACTCCACTCATATATTCTGGGATTGCCCAAAAATACAGGATTTCTGGAAGAATATTCAAAAGGAAATTAAACAGATTATGGGCATTAACTTCCCTCTGGAACCAGCACTTTACATTTTGGGTATAATTCCTGACAGTATGACAGATAAGAGTTCGAAACATTTACTGACAATCCTGCTGCTGATAGCAAAGAAGACGATAACAACTTCGTGGTTGAAACCACAGCCTCCAAGCATAATGCAATGGAGAGATAGGGTAAAAAATGTGTATATAATGGAAAAAATCACAGCAAGGTTACAGTTGACAACAGACATGTTTGATAAAAGATGGTCATTATTAATACAGGCAATGCCGGGACTCGAGTCTCTTCCGTTTTTGGGAACTTAAAGTAAGGGTATTTACATTCAATATGCATCTCCTATGTTTGTTTAGTTTGTGTTTGTATGTATGTAAAAAAAATAATAATAAAAATAAAGTTAAAAAAAAAAAAATG
>NC_135971.1:4248361-4279361 GCF_053455715.1 Rhinoraja longicauda | reverse complement strand
CATATTCCAAAATGCAGATTGTATTAGTTCAAGTTATGAATCCTACATAAATAAATATTTATTTAAGCTGCCACATAATCCAAAATGCAGATTGTATTAGTTAAAGTTAGGAATCCTACATAAATAAGTATTTATTTAAGTTGCTGCATATTCCAAAATGCTGATTGTATTAGATAAAGTTAGGAATCATACATAAATAAATATTTTTGATTAAATATTTTTGATAAAACACAAGACTTGTTTATTTTTTATCACATCAGCAATAAAACAGGCAAGTTTTTTTTTAATATCAAAAAATACTTTTTACAAGTAATAAATATTTTAAAAACATTTTCTTTTCAACAACTCCATCCGACATTTCCAGAGGTTACACATTCAATGCAGATATTCATTTCCAGATTTACACAGAATCCCTTATTTGGAGTCTCTCTCTCTTACCTGTTCTTGTAGCTGTGATAGCTGCACCTTTCTCAGCTTAGCCCCTAGTCTAGTAGACACTCCAGCCGTTCCCATGAGGATCTAGCACCAAGCTTGTGATCACCATCTCTTTTATCTGCCCCCTCCAACCTGAGGGACGAAACAGACATAACAGGCATCTCCCTGAACCAATAATACAAAGGACAGCTCAATGCACTGTGCTGCAAAACCCCAATAGGAACGATGCACTCAGAGTCAGTTTGCAAAATCATTCTGGGACAAGGTATCAATTTGAAGGAACATGGGGAACACCTGGACCATTTGCCATCCTGCAGATCACCCTGAGCCCAGACTGGCAGGCACCATTCAAAGGGAAAGCCTGTGTAGTTCTGCAGACAAGGGCTGAGCAATACTGACAAATCTCTGATTCCCTATATTTATTTAAGTTGCTGCATATTCCAAAATGCAGATTGTATTAGTTAAAGTTATGAATCCTACATAAATAAATATTTTTGATAAAGCACTCAGTCAGTTTGCAAAATCATTCTGCAAGGTATCAATTTGAAGGAACACCGTGACCATTTGCCATCCTGCAGATCACCCTGAGCCCAGACTGGCAGGTGTTTAAGTTGCCACATATTCCAAAATGAAGATTCTCTTAGATAAAGTTATGAATCCAACATAAATAAGTATATAATAAATATTTTAAAAACATTTTATTTTCAAAAACTCCATCCGACATTCCAAAATGCAGATTGTATTAGTTCAAGTTATGAATCCTACATAAATAAGTATTTATTCCCACATATTCCAAAATGCAGATTGTATTAGATAAAGTTATGAATCCTACATAAATAAATATTTATTTAAGTTCCCACATATTCCAAAATGCAGATTCTCTTAGATAAAGTTATCAATCCTACATAAATAAGTATTTATTTAAGTTCCCACATATTAAAAAAAAGGAAATTGTATTAGTTAAAGTTAGGAATCCTACATACATAAATCTTTATTTAAGTTGCTGCATATTCCAAAATTCAGATTGTATTAGTTCAAGTTAGGAATCCTACATAAATAAATATTTATTTAAGTTCCCACATATTCCAAAATGCAGATTGTGTTAGTTAAAGTTAGGAATCCTACATAAATAAATATTTATTTAAGTTGCTGCATATTCCAAAATGCAGATTGTATTAGTTCAAGTTAGGAATCCTACATAAATAAATATTTATTTAAGTTGCTGCATATTCCAAAATGTAGATTGTATTAGATAAAGTTATGAATCCTACATAAATAAATATGTATTTAAGTCGCTGCATATTCCAAAATGCAGACTGTATTAGTTCAAGTTAGGAATCCTACATAAATAAATATTTTTGATAAAATATTTTTGATAAAGCACAAGACTTGTTTATTCTTTATCCCATCAGCAATAAAACAGGCAAGATTTTAAAAATATATCAAAAAAAACTTTGTTCAAATAATAAATATTTTTAAAACATTTTCTTCTCAACAACTCCATCCGACATTCCAAAATGCAGATTGTATTAGTTCAAGTTATGAATCCTACATAAATAAGTATTTATTTAAGTTCCCACATATTCCAAAATGCAGATTCTCTTAGATAAAGTTATGAATCCTACATAAATAAGTATTTATTTAAGTTCCCACATATTAAAAAAAGGAAATTGTATTAGTTAAAGTTAGGAATCCTACATAAATAAATCTTTATTTAAGTTGCTGCATATTCCAAAATATAAAAAAAAACATTTTTCAAATAATAAATATTTTAAAAACATTTTATTTTCAAAAACTCCATCCGACATTCCAAAATGCAGATTGTATTAGTTCAAGTTATGAATCCTACATAAATAAGTATTTATTCCCACAGATTCCAAAATGCAGATTGTATTAGATAAAGTTATGAATCCTACATAAATAAATATTTATTTAAGTTCCCACATATTCCAAAATGCAGATTGTATTAGTTAAAGTTAGGAATCCTACATAAATAAATCTTTATTTAAGTTGCTGCATATTCCAGCTCTCTCTTGAAATCATCCAACAAACTGGCCTCCACTGCCTTCTGAGGCAGAGAATTCCACACCTTCACCACTCTCTGACTGAAAAAGTTCTTCCTCATCTCCGTTCTAAATGGCCGACCCCTTATTCTTAAAATGTGGCCCCTTGTTCTGGACACTACATTGCACGGAACTAAGTGAACTATTTAAAACTATTTATAAATTAAAGCTCGTAGCTTTTTGAGTTTGTTTGTGCTCTCTCTCTCTCTCTCTCTCTCTCTCTCTCTCTCTCTCCCTCTCTCCCTCTCTCCCTCGAGAGAGATAGAGAGAGACAGAGAGAGAGAGAGAGAGAGAGAGAGAAAAAGAAAGAAAGAAAGAAAGAAAGAAAAGGGGGAGAAAGAGGAGGGAGAGAGAGAGTGTCACGCACGCACAAACAAACTCAAAACATTTATGTAGGTTTAGTTGTGATTTATTGACTTCTGTCGTTTGAATGTAGCACGTCCCTGCTCAACATTTATATTCAGTTCCGCACCATGGAGATAAAGAATGTAGATACAAGGGACAGGAGATGTTGGTTTACATTGAACACACAGCAGGTCACGAGAGATTCATGGAATCTACAAACCGAATTAACCATTCCACATCGACGTAAACTTTATTACTGCAGGTCCGTGACTATTAACATACACAGCGGTGGGACAATTGCTGTCTGTCATCTATATCAACGAATTGATTCAGATGGTGCAAGGAATGATTACTAACTTTACAAATAAAATTTAAGGCAGGTGGGATGGTAGATTGCCAAGATGCATATTAAGAATGACGTTGGGATTTTGATCAGCTGGGGAAGTGGGCGGTGTAATAGCGTGCGGCATTTAGTTTGGATATCTGTGAAGTTTGGGCACGGTGTCTTTCATTTGTTATGGTATTAAGTGCAGATGTTGGGGCGTTATATCACAGTTTACAAGGCGTTGGTGAGGCCACGCTTGTTTGCAGTTCCCTTGCCGTCCACTTGATGTCGCCATTACTCTACATGATTACAATCGAGCCACCCAGATAGATGGAGAGAAACTGAGGGAGAGGTGCAGTGAGAGTGAGGGGAGGGAGGGGTAAGGGGTGAAAGGTTGACAGAGACAGAGGCGCAGAGAGAGAGAGAGAGAGAATAGAGAGGGTAGGAGAGAGAGTCACAGTTCAAAGAGAGGACCGCAGTAAGGATGGAGGGAGAGAAAGGATGGAGGGAGAGAGAAAGGGAGGAGGGAAAGAGAAAGGGAGGAGGGAGAGAGAAAGGGAGGAGGGAGAGAGAAATGGAGGAGGGAGAGAGAAATGGAGGAGGGAGAGAGAAAGGGAGGAGGGAGAGAGAAATGGAGGAGGGAGAGAGAAAGGGAGGAGGGAGAGAGAAAGGGAGGAGGGAGGTGCCGCATCATTCGCTGTTTTATTTGGTTTGAGGACCATTCTGAAGCCACAATGTTTCTGTTCTCTGAATGTCGTGAGTCTTTGGGTCGTTCCTGCTCAGAGGTGACGAAGGCAGGGAATGTTATTGTCCCGGCGCAAAATCAGACCCACTGAAGGCAAGCAAGGTGTGAATGGTTACCGGCCTCGCCGGGAGTGTGGGGGGTGAGGTTGCAGTCAGTTAAGCCGCGATCACATTGAGTGGTCAAGCGGAGTGGAGGGGCCACTTTAGTGCGAGGTGATCTGTTGAACCAAATCATCAACGTGTGGACGAACGTCGCCCAGTCCACCTTCAAACTGGGCACCAGAAGCCCTGAGAGGGTCCCTGGAATTTGGGATTGCCTTAGTGAGTGAAGCGGATTGAAGGAAATCAGACAAACAACATGAGGCGGAGAGTTGGAGCTGATGGAGTTTGAAACAATATCCCCTTTGCTGGAATAATGCCGCTCCCAATTTCCATCCCTCAGTATCGCCACAATTCCCAGTCACCACAATTCCCACACAAGAGATTAGTGTTCAAAATTAGAACACATGGAATTGGGGATACAGTGTGTACATGGATAGAGAACTGGTTGGCAGACAGGAAGCAAAGTGTACAAATAAATGGGTACTTTTCAGAATGGCAGGCAGTGACTAGTGGGGTGCCGCAGGGCTCAGTGCTGCGACCCCAGTTATTTACAATATATATTAACATTTAGATGTGGCAATTAAATATAACATCTCTAAGTTTGCCGATGACACAAAGTTTGGTGGGACTGTGAGTTGCGAGGAGGATGCTATCAGGCTGCAGGGTTACTTGAACAGGTTGGGTGAGTGGGCAGATGCATGACAGATGCAGTATAATTTCATAAATGTGAGGTTATCCACTTTGGTGGCAAGAACAGGAAGGCAGATTGTTATCTGAATGGTGTCAGATTAGGAGAAGGGGAAGTGCAACGAGACCTGGGTGTGCTTGTACATCAGTCACTGAAAATAAGCATGCAGGTACAGCAGGCAGTGATGAAAGGCAATGGTATGTTGGCCTTCATTGCGAGAGGATTTGAATTTAGGAGCAAGGAGTTAAGACTGTAGTTGTACAGGGCCCTGTATCGACCTTTATCCACCTATCACTCTCCAGGTTTTGTCCTGCCCCTCCTCTCTTCCAACCTCAACCCCCCCCCACTCCTTTCAGTGTGAAGATGGGTCCCGACCCGAAACGTCACCTATCCATGTTCTCCACAGATGCTGCCTGACTCGCTGAGTTACTCCAGCACTCTGTGAAACGTCACCTGTCCATGTTCTCCACAGATGCTGCCTGACCCGCTGAGTTACTCCAGCACTCTGTGAAACGTCACCTATCCATGTTCTCCACAGACTCGAAGGGCCGAGTGGCCTACTCCTGCAACTTATTTTCTATGTTTCTATGTACGTTCTCCTTGTGACCGCGTGGCATTTCTCCGGGTGCTCCGCCCCCCCCCCCCCACACACACCCCAGAGACGTGTGGATTAATCGCCCACCTGTAAATGTCCCCCCATGTCACCTATCCATGTTCTCCACAGATGCTGCCTGACCCGCTGAGTTACTCCAGCACTCTGTGAAACGTCACCTATCCATGTTCTCCACAGATGCCGCCTGACCCGCTGAGTTACTCCAGCACTCTGTGAAACGTCACCTATCCATGTTCTCCACAGATGCCGCCTGACCCGCTGAGTTACTCCAGCACTCTGTGTGTCTTTTTCCTTTTGTAAAACCAGTATCCACGGATCCTTGTCTGCTGTTTGAAGAGATCTCTGTACCGTGACGCGGAGACGCGGAGAGAACTCAAACACGGGTTATTTTTTAAAGACTTTATTAAATGTCAAGTTAAAGGTGAAGAGTTACAAACGTGAGCGGAGCCACAGCGGGTGATGTGCGTGCCAGCGGGTCGCAGACTGGAGCCTGCGATGTTGTAATGAGGTGTTGCATTTTGTGACGTCGAACAAGGGCAGGACCCACACAGTGAACGGTAGTCCTCTGGGGAGTGTTGTAGAGCAGAGGGATCTAGGAGTTGAGGGGCATGGCTCCTTGAAGGTCGAATCGCAGGTAGATAAGGCGGTCAAAAAGGCTTTTGGCACATTGGCCTTCATCAGTCAGAGTATTGAGGATGGAAGTTGGGAGGTCATGTTGCAGTTTGGGGATTAAATGGGAGCCGTTCAGCGCCGATCTGTTGTCCACCGGGTTTCTGCCCCACAGCCCCTGAGCCCCGCTCCTGACGCCAGTCACGGGACCCGACCCTTTTACACACCCGGAGCGGAACCGGAGCAGATTCTCAGCCAGTGGTCTTTACGCCAAGGCCCGAAGAAAGGGTAAAGTTTCTCCGTGAATTTATTCCCAGTGAAGGTGTGGAGATGGGACTTGGTGTCCGCGTCGTAAAATGAAACTGTCCCGGACTCGTAACTGAGATAAACTCCCACCCTCCCGGGGATGGGACGGGCGGTGAGACGGGATGGAGGGGAGGTGCGTGCTTCAAACACGTCATCCAACCGCCTGATGCTCCAGACTCCAGTCTCCGGGGTCAGTGTGACCATTCCCTTCCTCTCCACAGACTCTGCGGCGACTCCCAGACCCCACCAGCCCAGACTCCGCGCCACCTCCACCTCCCAGTAATGTCTCCCCGATGTGAATCCCTCCGATCCCAGCACACACCCCCAGCCTGTAAACCTCTTCCCGGTGTCAGGGAGACTCCTCCGGGTCCCGGTCCATTTCACCCACTTCCGATCCTTAGACACCTCGAGCCGCGGATGCGCTGTTTCCACATCCAGGGTGACGGAGACTGGGGGGAGAAGCAGAGAATCAGAGAGTCCCCGGGGGTCGGGGGGAGACTCGGGCAGCGCGGCCCCGGGACCGGGGGAGAGGCCGCTCGGCCTCAGGCACAGGCGGGCGGACAACTGAAACCCTGCCCGGGGTTTCACCCACAACCACATCGGGTGGACAACAGACTTCTCTCCCGGAGTTTTTAATCCAGGGATGGAGAGGGGAATTTCGTGAGGTGGGGGAGGGTGGACGGGGGGGACGAGTGTGGAGAGTGAGGAGGATTGGGAGATTGTGGTGGGGATGGAGGAACGAAGCGGGTTATTCAGATATGGAGGCAGATCGGAGCAGGTGGATATTGAGGTGAGTGGTAATTTGAGGTTGTTAAAGAGGAGGTAGAGGTGCGTGGTGGGGTCGTCATGATCACAGTGAAAGGGGGGCAGACACGAGGGGCCAGATGACCTGCTCCTGTGTTTTTTGAGTGGAGGGTGAGACAAAGGGAAGGGTGGGTTTGTTAGTCAATTGGAGTGGGTGCAAAAGGGTTTACAACAACTTCATCAGGTCTGAAGGCCTGGGTTATCAGGTGAATTTGGACAGTCATAAGGTCATAAATGAAAGTATTCGAATGAGGCCATTCGGCCCATCAAGTCTACTCCACCATTCAATCGTGGCTGATCTAATTCTCGCTCCTAACCCCTTTCTCCTGCCTTCTCCCTATAACCTCTGACACCTGTACTAACGCAGAATCCAGCTATCTCTGCCTTAAAATGTGGGATCTGGGACCATGGACACATCTGGTCACAGAAGGTTCGTGCCCCCGACCGCTGGAGGACAAAGAAGGGAGAGATTGAACTGTTTTTCACCTTCCATCACAGTGAGGAATGTGGAGGGGTCACTGTGGTGGATGTTTATGTTAAAATGTATTTTGTTTTTACTGTTATGACTGTATGGCAAATGAAGTTCCTCGTATGTTGCAAAACATACTTGGCTAATAAAGTTTTATTGTGATTGTGATAAGGAGCCGTGTTAGGCGGGTAGAATGAAACGGACTGGAGTAGCGAGGAAAGGAGGGGACCGCGTGGGATTGGAGGGGTCGGAAGAGGAGTTACAGTTTACCAAGGTACAGCGAAAATATTTTGTTGAGTGCTAACCAATCAGTAGAAAGACAATACATGATTACAATCGATACGTTTGCAGATACATGATGTGGGAATAATGTTTAGTGCAATGTAAAGCCAGCAAGGTGCGATCAAGGATAGTCCGAGGATCACCAACGTGGAAGATAGTAGTTCAGCACTGCTCTCTGGTTGTGGTAGGATGATTCAGTTCCCTGATAACAGCTGGGAAGAAACTGTCCCTGAATTTCGAGGTGTGCGTTTTCGCACTTCTGTACCTCTTCCCTGATGGCAGAGGGGAGAAGATGGAGTGGCCAGGATGAGACTGGTCCTTGATTATGCTGCTGGCCTTGCCGAGGCAGCGTGAGGTATAAATGGTGTCAGTGGCAGGTGTTTCGGGATTGCGGGAGAGCAGGGAGGAGAATCCGAACGGGACTGCGCTTCCTGCAAATTGGCATCAGGACCACGCGCAACTCCACCAACATCCAACAGCAGGGACAACACGCTGAACATCATTTAGATGCCAGCCTACTACGGGAAACACGCGACTGCTTGTTCTGTGAGCAAAATCTAGCAATGGAGAACCTGCTTCCTGAGCTTTGCGGGCACCAGCAAGACAGGTTAGAGAATACAATTTACCGATTTACTTTCACCAGACATGCTCTGTGTTTGGACTGCCCGCGGTGCGTAGAACCCAACGCCAGAGTGTTCACTTTAGTAACAACGTTCATCCAACGTCTGTTGTGTGTACTGTGGTTGTGCTCAGTGAACTGACATCTCTACATACATTTTTAGGTATGTAAAGAGGAAAAAAATTGTCAAGGCAAATGTGGGTCCCTTGAAGACAGAAGCGGGGGAATTTATTATGGGGAACAAGAAAATGGCAGACGAGTTGAACCGGTACTTTGGATCTGTCTTCACTTAGGAAGATACAAGCAATCTCCCAGATGTTCTAGTGGCCAGAGATCCTAGGGTGACAGAGGAACTGGAGGAAATCCGCATTAGGCAGGAAATGGTGTTGGGTAGACTGATGGGACTGAAGGGTGATAAATCCCCAGGGCCTGATGGTCTGCATCCCAGAGTACTTAAGGAGGTAGCGCTAGAAATTGTGGACGCATTGGTGATCATTTTCCAATGTTCTGTAGATTCAGGATAAGTTCCTGTGGATTGGAGGGTAGCTAATGTTGTCCCACATTTTAAGAAACGGGGAGTAGAAAAAACGGGAAATTATTGACCAGTTAGTCTGACATCAGTGGTGGGGAAGATGCTGGAGTCAATTATAAAAGACGAAATTGCGGAGCATTTGGATAGTAGTAACAGGATCGTTCCGAGTCAGCATGGAATTACAAAGGGGAATTCATGCTTGACTAATCTTCTGGAATTTTTTGAGGATGTAACTAGGAAAATTGACAGGGGAGAGCCGGTGGATGTGGTGTACCTTGACTTTCAGAAAGCCTTTGACAAGGTTCCACATAGGAGATTACTGGGTAAAATTAGAGCACATGGTATTGGAGGTAGGGTACTGACATGGATAGAAAATTGGTTGACAGACAGACTGATGGGTATCGACCCGAAACGTCACCCATTCCTTCTCTCCCGAGATGCTGCCCGATGTGCTGAGTTACTCCAGCACTTTGTGAATAAATACATTTATTTGTACCAGCATCTGCAGTTATTTTCTTATATTATCTGAATGGTGTCAAGTTAGGAACAGGGAACGTACAACGAGATCTGGGTGTCCTAGTGCATCAGTCACTGAAAGGAAGCATGCAGGTACAGCAGGCAGTGAAGAAAGCCAATGGAATGTTGGCCTTCATAACAAGAGGAGTTGAGTATCGGAGCAAAGAGGTCCTTCTGCAGTTGTACAGGGCCCTAGTGAGCCCTGGAGTACTATGTGTAGTTTTGGTCTCCAAATTTGAGAAAGGATATTCTTGCTATCGAGGGCGTGCAGCGTAGGTTTACTGGAGCGACTAGACTTGTATACACTGGAATTTAGAAGGATGAGAGGAGATCTTATCGAAACGTATACAATTATTAAGGGGTTGGACCGTTAGAGATAGGAAACATGTTCCCAATGTTGGGGGAGTCCGGAACAAGGGGCCACAGTTTAAAAATAAGGGGTAGGCCATTTAGAACTGAGATGAGGAAAAACTTTTTCAGTCAGAGAGTTGGGAATCTGTGGAATTCTCTGCCTCAGAAGGCAGTGGAGGCCAATTCTATGAATGCATTCAAGAGAGAGCTAGATAGGCTCTTAAGGATAGCGGAGTCAGGGGGTATGGGGAGAAGGCAGGAACGGGGTACTGATTGCGAATGATCAGCCATGATCACATTGAATGGCGGTGCTGGCTCGATGGACCGAATGGCCTCATCCTGCACCTATTGTCTATTGTCTGTTGTTTGTACTGTGGTTGTGTTCAGGGAACTGACATCTCCAGCGGTATGAATACTGACTTCTCTAAATTCAAGTATACACTGGACAGGTAATTAATACTTAAAGAACTATAACGGTTTAAAAAAAAGTTTGTACCTCTCTTAATGCCATCGGGCACCTTGCTGAACACCGTGTTCAACAAAAATGGGTGATCGAACTTTCTAACTTCCAGGGCACCGTCTGCTACTGACAGCGTGTGCTGATCATCACTTATCCTGCATGAATCACACACCTGGTTACAAGACCCGCATCTGCGATTTTTGAGTTAATTACCAAAACAGTGCAGAGAGACTCACCTCCTCTTCTGACGAGTTTCCTCCTGAAATATAAAACATCAGAAAGATCAATTAATTTACACTGAACGTCCACATCGTGACAGCAGGAATATCAGCCAAATTGTTACAATTTTCCGACAGATCCCAGCTCTTAATGCTGGAGCGGCGCCCCATCAGGGCAGTATTATGTATTAATTACATGTAATGGGTATATTTAATACTGGACTGATGGGGCGATTCAACCTCCTCTGGTTCCAGTTGTGAATTACCTCATTTGTCCAACAGGGGTCACCCTCTCTTCACTGTTACCCTCTTGCGTTTAATGTCTGTGTAACATGCCTTGGAATTTTCGTCTATCCTATTCGCCAAAGATCCTGCATTGCCACTTCAAGCGCCCCCTGATTCGTCTTGCACCCTGTGGATCAGCAAGAGGGGACCCATAGCGTCTACCAACCTTTGTCTCCACAGACATCATGTTGCCAGCTTGTGACTAGATGTTCATATCAGACTAAGAGAAGACCAGGCTTGAACAACGTGGAAAATATGACTGGCTCAATGTGATAAGTACAACGTCTCTTTCCGATAAAGATGCAGCTCGCCCTGCGATTGATTGGGGTGCGCTAATGTGAGCGAGGCAGTAATATGCCCCCAGAACAACTAAATCATTTATTTGGAGACACAAGGTGCTGCATAGAGTGGAATCCTAATCAGGCCAGCCAGCATCTGAGGAGGGAAATGTACACATGACGCATGTGGTCAGGAGCCTCTTTCAATCTTCTGGAATAGATGGGAGAGAGCTGGTAAAGGGATGGGAGGGGAAGGAACTGGGACAATAAGTGACAAGGGATAGGTGAATTTATGTGAGGAGGGACATATGACAGACTGACGGACATCCCTGCGGCTGATGGCGAAGGGGATAATACTTGCTACAGAATTGGAATCTGGTCAGGAAGATAAATGGGGAATGCAATGGAAAGGATGGGGTGGAAATCAACAGGAGAGAATGTGTTGGGTTCCCAATAGGAAGGGTTGGGGGATCTGCGGTTGGAGAAGGGGAAGCAACATGATTACGGGGACTGGGGATGAAAAGAAATGCCTGTGGGGAACAGTTGAAGGAACAGGGACGTCTGAAGGGGATAAGGTTTACCTGTAACAGGAGAATGCATGTTTCATGTCGTTGGGTTGCCGTCTGCTCAAAATATGAGGTGTTCGTCTTCCCTACCGACTGGGCTGTTTCAATCAGCCCTGAATTATTGGGTAATTCTGCATTTATTTCAGACTGTTACCCACTATTTTGTGATTGTGGCCTTGTGGAAGCTAACTTTGGGGAAACCATTTTGTGGCACCTTTGGAGGACATTTTGTGCTGGGAAGTTCGAAACCGTAGCAGCTTGTTAGAAAGATCTGTACAAAAGCTTGTTTTGGTTATTGTATTGAAAACAGGCTTTTGCAAGGTAGTCCTTCACAGTCCTGGACACCTGCAGATAAGAAGTTGCTTCCCAAGGTTTAGAAGTTGTTTTTATGGGTTTGTTGTTGAGTTCTGGACATTTCAATGTTCTGAACTAGATGTTATGGTACCTCCTTATCGCCTAACGGTACCTCTCTAATCATCTTAGCTATGTGACTCCCTTTACTCCCCTGTACTCCTGTTTGACTCCCTAACACAATTAAAGGAACTCTATTATGGGAACTCTACTATGTATCTGCTGAGACTGCTTTATGCTATGTAACCATGGAAAATTACTGAAAATTGTGCTGTTTTCAACTGTATAAATACTGACTAATCTGTATGTTCTTTGAGAGGACAGAAGCAGGTGCTTGAGCGAACAACTGTGCACTCAGGTCTCTGTGCCTTCTCCCACCTTGGTGTTTCAGTAAAAAGATTTAACTGAGTCTTGTGTTTTGCGTACTTATTTTAGAGATAAGTCGAGTCGACTTTCACAGCCTTACATTGAATCAAATTGAATTTGTAACTCCTTACCTTCAGAAATATCAAACTGTCCGTTTGGTTCATCCGCTCCTGTAGCTTTAAGAGTTTCTTTTGAATAGAGTTTATCTCCTCTTGAATCGCTCGTAGATTATTCTCCATTGGATTTAGAACGCTCTCCTCGTCTTCCTGGAGATCCCTGAGAAAGAGCCGCTCTTTCTCATTGAGAATCTGGCGCAGTTCAGCAAATACCGATGTGATGTAGGTCAACAGGTTCTGTGACTGTTCCTGACAAATGAAAGGTGAAGGTCAATATTATCGAGCCTGGAATCTAAGACAATAGCACAAGATCAGAGAAGGGAAACTGGAAACCTTACCCGGACTCCGGAAATCTTCTCTTTCTGTTGCTGCTCCATTTCCCCCACCGCTGATTTATTTTTTGTGAGAATCTCAAAGGAAGTTTTAATCAGCTCCTGGGATTGAGATTCAGATTCAGTCAGTGAAAGAATTAGACCAGACGGAACAAATGAAATGCAGACACGGAACTGCACATGAAAGTTTACAAAAAGACACAAACTGCTGGAGAATTTATCGGGTCGTGGAGCGTATCAGCAGAGAGCCGCGGGCTGTCTCACCTGGAAGGACTGCTGGTGTCCCTGCATGGACGCGAGGGGGAAGGTACAGGGACAGGTGTTTCATCTCCAGCGGTGGCTGGGGCAAGTACCTGGGGAAGGGCTAGTTTGGGTGGGAGGCTGGGTGAACCGAACAGTCGCCGAGGGAGCGCGGTCCGCAAAACGCAGAATTGAAAATTCATCAGCTGATCACATTCTGTTTTCTTTTACCTTGTATCTTTCAACAGCTTCTTTAATCGGCATGAAACTGTGAGACTTGTGTTCCCGCGCGTCTCGGCAGATCATACAGACCAGTTTCTTGTCGGTTTCACAAAACAGCTTCAGTTCTTCCTGATGTTCCTTGCAGTAAAGTTTACTTTCCTTCCCTCCCGTGTTCAGGCTCAGTGCTCGAGCTGTCTCAGCGATATTCGCCAAGGCCCAATTTACTTTGAGGGTGCGGTCTGCCAACACCTCTCTACATACCGGGCAGGAGTTTATCTCCTCCTTGTCCCAACTCCGTGTGATACAGGAGCGGCAGAAGTTGTGCCCGCACTCCAGTGTCGCCGGATCGCTGAAGAAATCCAGGCAAATAGGACAAATCGCTTCTTCGGTTAAACTCTGGATCTGGTGTTTCGAAGCCATTTTTAATTCCGACCACTTTCTGGTTCAAAACGCCTCCGCCTTCGGGGAGCTGCCGACCCGCACAGAACCGCAGGTGTCAACGACACGCCCTGCAGTGCGCGGGGAATTGATTCTGTGCTGAATAATGTTGTTTTGCTGGGAGTGTTCAGGGTGAAGTGCCTCTGGCAATCTGCCACTGATTACATACCAGCAAGGGGCTGGTAACACGTTAAACGAGTCTGAACGTGTCAATAACCGGGCGGACGAGCGCCGGGCAGTCTAAGGAAGGGCAGACACGAAATGGGAGATGTATTAAGTTATCTCTACGTAGGGCGTGAAACGGTGGTTAAACATCAACTTAGAGCGACTGCTGTTAAAATAAAATCTGCAATAAAATCGGAGTCCTGGAGAGAATGTTGTGTTGTGAGGTGACAGACGCGCGACAGTCGCTGAGATTTGGTTGCATAAAAAGTAGGAAAGACAATACTCTGTTACTGCGTGCAACACATTCACCTTCTCGGTGAAAGTCGTCTTGTTGAAAGAAACAGCAAGCACATGTGACACACGTGTGTGTCAAGTCAAGTCAAGTCTGTGTCTGTGTGTGGGTGTTTGTGTGTGTCTGTGTGTGTGTGTGTGTGTGTGTGGGTCTGTGTGTGGGTGGGTGTGTGGGTGTGTGTGTGGGTCTGTGTGTGTGTGTCTGTGTGTGGGTGTGTGTCTGTGTGTGTGTGTCTGTGTGTCTGTGGGTGTGTGTGTGTGGGTCTGTGTGTGGGTGTGTGTGTGGGTGTATGTGTGGGTCTGTGTGTGTGTCTGTGTGTGGGTGTGGGTGGGTGTCTGTGTGGGTGTCTGTGTGTGGGTCTGTGTGAGTGTAGGTCTCTGTGTGTGTGTGTGTGTGGGTGTGTGTGGGTGTCTGTGTGTGTGTCTGTGTGTGTGTCTGTGTGGGTGTGTGTGTCTGTGTGTGGGTGTGTGTGTGTGTGTGGGTGTGTGTGTCTGTGTGTGTGTGCTTGTGTTACAGTTCTTGGCCTTGTAATAAAAAAGACAACACATTAATTGTGTGGCTGAGCTTACTTACCCCAGTCTAGTAGACACCGACACTCCAGCAGTTGTCTGGACACACCCAGTGTGTGGGTGTGTGTGTGTGTGTGTCTGTGTGTCTGTGTGTGTGTGGGTTAGCTGCGAGGGGTCGCTAGGAGGCTGCAGATTGACTTGGATAGATTAGGCGAGTGGGCAAATGCATGGTAGATGCAATATAATGTGGATAAATATGAGGTTATCCACTTTGGCGGCAAGAACAGGAAAGCAGAGTATTACCTGAATGGTGGAATTCTCTGCCACAGAAGGTAGTTGAGGCCAGTTCATTGGCTATATTTAAGAGGGAGTTAGAAGTGGCCCTTGTGGCTAAAGGGATCAGGGGGTATGGAGAGAAGGCAGGTACAGATTACTGAGCTGGATGATCAGCCATGATCATATTGAATGGTGGTGCAGGCTCGAAGGGCCGAATGGCCTACTCCTGCACCTATTTTCTATGTTTCTATGTTTCTATGTCATTGTACCTGCTTGCTTCATCACCCACAGAAAACACTGCCCCTCACATTCCCAATGAACCTGACCCCCCCCCCCCTTGAATGTGCACATACTTGGCCAATAAACGTATTCATTCATTCATGAAAAGGTAAGGCTAAAGGTGAAAAGAGTCAGAAAGGGTGTCAGATGAGGAGAGTAGTGAAATGTGAAGCTGCAGGGAGGGGTACGGATACGAGAGTCAGTCTGAAGAAGGTTCTCGACTCAAAACATCATCTATTCCTTTTCATGCTGCCTGACCCGCTGAGTTACGCCAGCACTCTGTGAAACGTCACCTATCCGATGTTCTCCAGAGATGCTGCCTGACCCGCTGTTACTCCAGCACTCTGTGAAATGTCACCTATTCCTTCTCTCCAGAGATGCTGCCTGACCCGCTGAGTTACTCCAGCACTCTGTGAAACGTCACCTATCCATGTTCTCCACAGATGCTGCCTGACCCGCTGAGTTACTCCAGCACTGTGTGAAACGTCACCTATTCCTTCTCTCCAGAGATGCTGCCTGACCCGCTGAGTTAGCCCAGCATTTTGTGTCTACATTCATCAGTGAAAATGTCATTTAGCTTCGTGATACGGCGCAGAAACAGGGGATTCGGCCCACCGGGTACGCAGCGACCAGCGATCAGGCCGCACTAACGCTGCCCTACACACACACAAGGGACAATCTCTAATTTTACAGAAGCCAATTAACCTACAAGCCTGTCGGTCTTGAGAGGTTTGGAGGGAATAATGTCGGTAGTAAAGAAAGCAAACTCAATGCTAGCATTTATTTCAAGAGGGCTTGTGTACAAAAAACAGGGGGTGTTATGCTGAGGCTCTACAAGGCACTGGTCAGGCCCCATTTGGAATATTGTCAGCAATTTTCGCTGTACTCGCTGGAGTTTAGAAGAATGAGGGGGGACCTCATTGAAACTTCACCGAATAGTGAAAGACCCGGATAGGGTGGATGTGGAGAGGATGTTTCCACTAGTGGGAGAGTCTAGGACCAGAGGGCACAGCCTCAGAATTAAAGGACTTTCCGTCAGGAAGGAGATGAGGAGGAATTTATTTAGCCAGACGGTGGTGAATCTGTGCGATTCTTTGCCACAGACGGCTGTGGAGGCCACAAGTCAGTGGACTTGGTCTTCAAATTTGAGGAAGGATATTCTTGCTATTGAGGGCGTGCAGCGTAGGTTTACTCAGTTAATTCCCGGAATGGCGGGACTGTCTTGAAAGACTGGATCGACTGGTTTGTATACACTGGAATTTAGAAGGATGAGAGGAGATCTTATCGAAACGTATAAGATTATTAAGGGGTTGGACAGGTTAGAGGCAGGAAACATTATCCCAATGTTGGGGGAGTCCAGAACAAGGGGCCACAGTTTAAGATTAAGGGGTCGGCCATTTAGAACTGAGATGAGGAGAAACATTTTCAGTCAGAGAGTTGTGAATCTGTGGAATTCTCTGCCTCAGAAGGCAGTGGAGGCCAATTCTCTGAATGCATTCAAGATAGAGCTAGATAGAGGTCTTAAGGATAGCGGAGTCAGGGGGTATGGGGAGAAGGCAGGAACGGGGTACTGATTGAGAATGATCAGCCATGATCACATTGAATGGCGGTGCTGGCTCGAAGGGCCGAATGGCCTCCTCCTGCACCTATTGTCTTTTGGATATTTTTAAGGCAGAGATAGATAAATTATTGGTCAGTGCGGGTGTCAGGGGTTATGGGGAGAAGGCAGGAGAATGGGGTTAGGAGGGAGAGATAAATCAGCCGTGAATGAATGGTGGAGTAGACCTGATGGGCCGAATGGTCCAATTCTACACCTATCACATATGACCTAAACCGGAGATCCCGGAGACAACCCACGCAGGTCACGGGGAGAACGTACAGATTCCATACAGAGAGCACCCGTGGTCAGGATCGAACCCTGGTCTCTGGCGCTGTGAGGCAGCAGCTCTACCGCTGTGCCACCATTGTACATCATGATGTATCTATCTGTACGTCGTTGGTGAGACCACAGTTCTTGCGCCCAGCTACAGGGAGGTGGCATGGTGCTGGAGAGGGTGCAGAAGGGATAGACCAGCTTGGCACGGGCACAGTGGGGGTTAGGTTACAGGGAGAGACTGCACAGGGTAGGTCCCTACTCGGGGGATGAGGGGGATTCTTGTTGAGGTGTATAAAACCATGAGGGGCTTTGGTAATGTGGATGGTCACAGCCCTTTTCCCCAGGGTGTGGTGATCTTAAACAAGAGTGTAGATGCAATAAACTGGAGTAACTCAGCGGGTCAGGCAGCATCTGTGGAGAACATGGATAGGTGACGTTTCACATAGTGCTGGAGTATCTCAGCGGGTCGGGCAGCATCTGTGGAGAACATGGATAGGCGACGTTTCACAGAGTGTTGAGGTAACTCAGCCGGTCAGGCATCATCTGTGGGGAACATGGTTAGGTGACGTTTCACAGAGTGCTGGAGTAACTCAGCGGGTCAGGCAGCATCTGTGGGGAACATGGATAGGTGACGTTTCACAGAGTGCTGGAGTAACTCAGCAGGACAGGCAGCATCTGTGGAGAAAAGGAATAGATGATGTTTTGGGTCGAGAACCTTCTTCAGACTGACTCTCATATCCATACCCCTCCCTGCAGCTTCACATTTCACTACTCTCCTCATCTGACCCCCTTTCTGACTCCTTTCACCTTTAGCCTCACCTTTTCATGAATGAATGAATAAGTTGATGAATGAATGAATAGGTTTATTGGCCAAGTATGTGCACATTTAAGGAATGTGCCTTGGTGCTCCGATCACAAATGACAACACAAACACACAGTTCCCGGGAGAGGGGGGGTCAAGTTCAATGGGAATGTGAGGGGCAGTGTTTTCTGTGGATGATGAAGCAGGCAGGTACAATGACCATGTTGTGTTGCAGGTCTCCACACTGCGGCTCTATGCGGAACAAGAATGTCGGCCACCGTGGGCTCGGTCACCACTGTCCCCGTAGGTGGGACGGTGAGGTTCCCCGTCCAGCCCCACAGCCACGAGAAGATCACGGTGGCGATGTGGCGTCTCCATCCCGACCTGCCGATCCTGGATTGGAAGTCTTACAGCCCGGAGAGTCCGTCCCGGATCCACCCGTCCTACAGGGACAGAGTCCGCTTCCGACTGGACGGTGTCATTGAGCTGTGGGCCGTGGGGCTCGGTGACCAGGGGGCCTACGAGATAGAGACAAACTACTTTGGCAGTGAGCCGAGGAACCGTGACGTGGAGCACTTTGAGCTGCGCGTGGTCGGTGAGTAGCGGCGTGGAGAGTTGTACAGCACCCAGACACCCTTTGGCCCACACTCTGGGAACCTTGTCAAAGGCTTTCTGAAAGTCAAGGCTTTCTAATGCAGAAGTTGCAGGATCAATTTATCCCAAAGAGGAGGAAAGATTCCAAGGTGAGTAAGAGACACCCGTGGCTGACAAGGGAAGTCAAGGACAGCATAAAAATAAAAGAGCAGAAGTACAACAAAGCAAAGAAGAGTGGGAAGCCAGAGGATTGGGACTCTTTTAAAGAGCAACAGAAGATGACTAAGAAGGCAATATGGTGTGAAACGATGAGGTACGAGGGTAAACTAGCCAATAATATAAAGGAGGATAGTAAAAGCTTTTTTAGGCATGTAAAGAGGAAAAAAATAGTCAAGGCAAATGTGGGTCCCTTGAAGACAGAAGATGGGGAATTTATTATGGGGAACAAGGAAATGGCAGATGAGTTGAACCGGTACTTTGGATCTGTCTTCACTGAGGAAGATACAAACAATCTCCCAGAGATCCTAGGGTGACGGAGGAACTGAAGGAAATCCACATTAGGCAGGAAATGGTGTTGGGTAGACTGACGGGACTGAAGGCTGATAAATCCCCAGGGCCTGATGGTCTGCATCCCAGAGTACTTAAGGAGGTGGCGCTAGAAATTGTGGACGCATTGGTGATCATTTTCCAATGTTCTATAGATTCAGGATCAGTTCCTGTGGATTGGAGGGTAGCTAATGTTGTCCCACTTTTTAAGAAAGGAGGGAGAGAGAAAACGGGAAATTATAGACCAGTTAGTCTGACATCAGTGGTGAGGAAGATGCTGGAGGCAATCATAAAAGACGAAATTGCAGAGCATTTGGATAGTTGTAACAGGATTGTTCCGAGTCGGCATGGATTTACGAAGGGGAAATCATGCTTGACTAATCTTCTGGAATTCTTTGAGGATGTAACTAGGAAAATTGACAGGAGAGAGCCGGTGGATGTGGTGTACCTTGACTTTCAGAAAGCCTTCGACAAGGTTCCACATAGGAGATTAGTGGGCAAAATTAGAGCACAGGGTATTGGAGGTAGGGTACTGACATGGATAGAAAATTGGTTGACAGACAGAAAGCAAAGAGTGGGGATAAATGGGTCCCTTTCAGAATGGCAGGCAGTAACTGGTGGGGTACCGCAAGGCTCGGTGCTGGGACCGCAGCTATTGACAATATACATTAATGACTTCGATGAAGGGATTAAAAGTACCATTAGTAAATTTGCAGATGATACAAAGCTGGGTGGTAGTTTGAACTGTGAGGAAGATGCTATGAAGTTGCAGGGTGACTTGGACAGGTTGTGTGAGTGGGCGGATGCATGGCAGATGCAGTTTAATGTGGATAAGTGTGAGGTTATCCACTTTGGTGGTAAGAATAGGAAGGCAGAGTATTATCTGAATGGTGTCAAGTTAGGAACGGGGGACGTACAACGAGATCTGGGTGTCCTAGTGCATCAGTCACTGAAAGGAAGCATGCAGGTACAGCAGGCAGTGAAGAAAGCCAATGGAATATTGGCCGTCATAACAAGAGGAGTTGAGTACAGAAGCAAAGAGGCCCTTCTGCAGTTGTACAAGGCCCTCGTGAGACCGCACCCGGAGTACTGTGTGCAGTTTTGGTCTCCAAATTTGAGGAAGGATATTCTTGCTATTGAGGGCGTGCCGCGTAGGTTTACTAGGTTAATTCCCGGAATGGCAGGATTATCAAATGTTGAAAGACTGGAGCGACTAGGCTTGTATACACTGGAATTTAGAAGGATGAGAGGAGATCTTATCGAAACGTATAAGATTATTAAGGGGTTGGACACGTTAGAGGCAGGAAACATGTACCCAATGTTGGGGGAGTCCAGAACAAGGGGCCACAGTTTAAGAATAAGGGGGGGGGGGGCTTGTCCAATGCTTGGTTGAGTAGACATAAATTTTCAGCCCTCCTGAAAATAAAGACCTAAACTGCCAAAAATGACGTACTACATGAAATCAAGTACTTTAAATTAAATCTAAAAGTATACAGAAGGTACTGATGTCTTTCAAGAAAGAAAAAATAGGAATACAACTGCCACAGAAGCAAAGAAATCCAGCAAAGGAATCAAGGAAAAAAAATCGAAGGTAGGCCTACAGCCCAGATCAATCAATAGTCAATAGTCGTTTATTTGTCACATACACATAAATGTGTAGTGAAATGAAACATTACCCGCAGTGGAACAATAAGACCAATAAGATTAATCAATAAAAATGCAATAACACATACAATCACAACTAACACCAAACAAAAAGAAACATCCATCACAGTGAGTCTCCTCCAGTCCCTCCTCACTGTGATGGAAGGCCAGAATGTCTTTTTCTCTTCCCTGCCGTCTTGTCCCGCGGTCAGGCTGTTGGAGTTGCCACGTCGGGGCGGTCGGGGCTCCCGATATTGAAGCCCCCGCTGGGCGGTGAAAAATCCCGCGGCCTATTACAGGCCGCGCCGGACGGTGAAAGGTCCTCGGCGGGCCGACCCAAGTCCCGCGATTCGGGGCGGGCGAACACGCTACCTCTGCCGCTGCCGGAGCTCCCGATGTCGGCCCCCATCCAGGGGCCTGCGGGCTTCCGACGTCTACACGGCCCGCGCCGGAGCCTCCGGAGACGAGTCGCAGCCGTTCCCGCAGCATCCGCAGGCAGCCAGCGCCGCAGGTGGTGAGTCCGGGCCGTGGGCTCTGCGAACCAGAGCCCCAGGTGGTCCCAGGTGCATGGCCGATGGTAGGCCACAACGGGAACGGAGACACGACACAGAACAAAGGTCGCGTCTCCGTTCGGGAGAGAGAATGTTACAGTTCCCGTTCCCTCCCATCCCCCCCCCCCAAAACATAACATACAACACTACATCATATTAAAACTACAATTCAGACAAAAACAACAACAAACACAAAAGACAGACGGACTGCAGGCAAGCCGCAGCTGCGACGGCAGCGCTGGCTCCTCCCAATATGGAGCAGGGGCCTAGATTTTGTGAGCCCTCAGCAGGCGGAGAGTCTGGGGAGGGCTCCGGTGCGATGCTGGAGTCTACTACTCCCAGGATGCGCTCTTCGACTGGGGGCGAAACACAACGGGGTCTTCGCGAGCTAACAAGAGGGCGCACTGTTCGCCGAGAGGTTGCTGAAGTCATGTCTGAAGCCTCGGACACGAGTGAGGATGAGGGAACGGGAGACCTCATTAGCAGTGGTAGTGGAAACGAGGAAGAAGGAAATCAAGAAGATACAGAGACTAACTTTAAAACGATGTTTGAAGAAATTATTAACAGGCTTAAGAAAATTGAAGGAGATAACAAATTGATGAAAAATGAAATGAAAGTACTTAGGATGGACACCAAGGGAATGCATAAGACTGAAAAAAATGGAGGAGAATTTTCAAACAGTGATAGATAGAGTTGATGATATACAAATGGAATATGAAATGTTAAAATCTAGAGTGGAAAAAAATGAAGATAGTATTATTGCAGCAGCAATTGAAAGTAAAAAGACGGCGGAGAAGTTTGACGCCTTGGAAAATTATAACAGGAGAAAAAATGTTAACATTGTTGGTTTGCCAGAGGGAGTGGAGGGGGAAGACCCAATCAATTTTTTCCAAGATTGGATAGTGATTTGTCTGGGAATACATAAACAAGGTGTGATGGAAATAGAAAGAGCACACAGGGCTCGAAGACCGAAACCTTCGGCTAATCAAAAGCCAAGATCTGTTTTGATTAAATTCCTAAGATACCAAGATCGAGAATTGGTTCTGAAGTCAGTCGGGGATAACATAAGAGCGGGGAAACCAATAGAGCATGAAGGTACTAAAATAAATTTCTACCCAGACATCAGTAATGCCTTGTTGAGCAGAAAAAGAGAATTTAATAATGCAAAAAATATTTTATGGAAGAAAGGTTATGTTCACTTTATTGCACCCGGCTACTTTGAAGATTACGATCAACCCTGGAGAAAATAATTTTTTCAAAGACTTTGTCCAAGCACAAGATTTTGCTGAAGAATTGCCATGGAGAAAAGCTCAAGAAGACTTAAGGAATGATTATTAACTCTATTATCAGTGTCAACAATTTTAATATATTTGACACCATGTTTGAATCTTTGCTCAAAGTTGACAAGAATTAAGAATATAAAACCAAGATAAGATAATTAATGGTTGTAACCCACTTCCTAATGTATTCTATTAATAAGATCTGTATACTATAGAGGGGACTAATTGGATTAAGGATTGTTAATTTTCAGAAGTGCTTGATATATCGGGAGGGTTGGAGAATATGGATGCTCCACCATAAATCATGGGCACAAGTGTGGTGTGGACCACACCTCGTATAATAGAGGGGGGTAATGTTGTTAATCTCTTATTTATTAACAACATTAGAGGGAGGGCTTACTTTTCTATCTTTCTTTTTTCTTTTCTGTTTTTGTACCTGGACCATGGAAGGGAGCACACTGAAATACGGCGCAATGTAAATATCGGAAGAGGTATCAAGGTAAGGAAGAAGAAGAAAAAAAGGAATGAATGGATAAAACATTAAATTTTTAAGTTATAATGTGAATGGGTTAAATGGACCGATAAAAAGGAAGAGAATTTTAACACAGATGAAAAAATTGGAAGTGGATATAGCTTTTTTACAAGAAACACATCTAACGGAAAAAGAACATCAAAAGTTAAAGAGAGATTGGGTAGGAAGTATGGTAGCATCTTCTTTTAATTCAAAAGCAAGAGGGGTTGCTATCTTATTTAAGAAAACGCTACCAATTAAGATACAAAATATTGTAAGTGACCCAGTAGGTAGATTTATAATGGTACATTGTCAAATTTTCTCACAATTGTGGACTTTAATGAATATATATGCACCAAATACAGATGAGAAGTTTGTGCAGGATACCTTTTTAAATCTAGCGGAAGCACATGAAAATATATTGATAGGAGGAGATTTTAATTTTTGTTTAGATCCAGTAATGGATAGATCATCAAGGACAATTACAAGAGCAGTGAAGATAACCTTGAACTTAATGGAAGATCTAAATTTAATAGATGTTTGGAGGAAAAGCCAACCTAGGGAAAGAGACTACTCCTTTTATTCCAATAGACATGATACATATTCTAGAATAGATCTATTTTTGATTTCAGCTCAATTAAGGGGTAGAATAATACAAATAGATTATAAGGCTAGATTGTTATCGGATCATTCACCATTATTAATGAAAATTACGATGCCAGATAAAGAACAGTGTATAGATGGAGACTCAACTCTTTACTATTGAATAGGCAAGACTTTTGTGATTTTATTCGAGGACAAATTGGATTATTTTTGGAAACAAATTTAAATTCAGTTAATGATAAATTTATTGTATGGGATGCAATGGCTTATTTGAGAGGCCAAATTATAAGCTACTCATCTAAGATAAAGAAAGACTATAGGAAGGAATCTGAAAGACTAGAAAAAGAAATCACCGTACTAGAAAAAGACTTACAGAAAGCTTCTTCAGATACGAAAAAAATACAACTTGGAAATAAAAAAATTCAATACAATACTTTACCTACTTACAGAACAGAAAAACTAATATTACGAACTAACCAAAGGTATTATGAATTAGGAGAAAGAGCGCACAAGGTATTGGCATGGCAACTGAAAGAAGAACAAATATTAAGAACAATAAATTCAATTAGAACAGATCAAAACATTATTACTTATAAACCTGGAGAAATCAATGAGGTATTTAAGCAATTCTACACTAATCTGTATCATTCTGAATCTGAAAAGGATGAAATTAAGATAAATAATTTTTTTATCCAAGATACAATTACCAACAATCTCTAATGAGGAGCAGATGGGACTAAATGCCTCATTTACTTTGAGAGAAGTGGAGGAAGTATTACATTCTTTACCAAGTAATAAATCACCAGGGGAAGATGGTTTCCCACCTGAGTTCTATAAAAAAATTAAAGATTTGTTGTTACCAGTATTTATGGAAGTGATACATCAAGCGGAAAAAACTTCTACATTACCAGAATCCTTCTCAATGGCAATTATAACCGTAATTCCAAAAAAAGGGAAAGACCCTGTAAAAGCATCTTCTTATAGACCAATATCATTGTTGAATGTAGATTATTAAATAGTTGCTAAGCTTTTGGCAAGGAGATTGGCAGAATTTTTACCTAAGCTGGTTAAAGAGGACCAAACTGGATTTGTCAAAAAAAGATTATCTGATAATGTAGCAAGATTTATAAGTATTTTACATTTAGCACAGAAAAGAAAGGAATTAAGTGTAGCAGTTGCTTTAGATGCTGAAAAGGCGTTTGACAGGTTAGAATGGGATTTTTTATTTAAAGTATTAGAGAAGTATGGATTGGGAAATGGTTTCATTAACTGGGTAAAAGTCCTTTATAAACAACCTAAAGCCAAAGTGGTGACAAATGGCCAATCTTCTCAATCATTTAATTTGGAAAGATCTAGTAGACAGGGATGTCCCTTGTCACCAGCTTTATTTGTATTGGTTATTGAACCTCTGGCAGAACTAATAAGATCAGATTTACACATTGAAGGATTTAAAGTTAATCAGGAAAATCACAAAATTACTTTATTTGCAAATGATGTTTTAATTTGTCTTACTAGACCATTGGAATCCTTAAGAAAATTATATTTCAGACTGGAAGAATACGGGAAAGTATCAGGATACAAAATTAATAAAGATAAAACTGAAATAATGCCTCTTTTTAGACAATAGACAATAGGTGCAGGAGTAGGCCATTCAGCCCTTCGAGCCAGCACCGCCATTCAATGCGATCATGGCTGATCACTCTCAATCAGTACCCCATTCCTGCCTTCTCCCCATACCCCCTCACTCCGCTATCCTTAAGAGCTCTATCCAGCTCTCTCTTGAAAGCATCCAACGAACTGGCCTCCACTGCCTTCTGAGGCAGAGAATTCCACACCTTCACCACTCTCTGACTGAAAAAGTTCTTCCTCATCTCCGTTCTAAATGGCCTACCCCTTATTCTTAAACTGTGGCCCCTTGTTCTGGACTCCCCCAACATTGGGAACATGTTTCCTGCCTCTAATGTGTCCAATCCCCTAATTATCTTATACGTTTCAATAAGATCCCCCCTCATCCTTCTAAATTCCAGTGTATACAAGCCTAATTGCTCCAGCCTTTCAACATACGACAGTCCCGCCATTCCGGGAATCAACCTAGTGAACCTACGCTGCACGCCCTCAATAGCAAGAATATCCTTCCTCAAATTTGGAGACCAAAACTGCACACAGTACTCCAGGTGCGGTCTCACCAGGGCCCCGGTACAACTGTAGAAGGACCTCTTTGCTCCTATACTCAACTCCTCTTGTTACGAAGGCCAACATTCCATTGGCTTTCTTCACTGCCTGCTGTACCTGCATGCTTCCTTTCAGTGACTGATGCACTAGGACACCCAGATCTCGTTGAACATCCCCTCTTCCTAACTTGACACCATTCAGATAATAATCTGCCTTTCTATTCTTACTTCCAAAGTGAATAACCTCACACTTATCTACATTAAACTGCATCTGCCATGTATCCGCCCACTCACACAACCTGTCCAAGTCACCCTGCAGCCTTATTGCATCTTCCTCACAATTCACACTACCCCCCAGCTTAGTATCATCTGCAAATTTGAAGGCAATTATGATCAATGTAAAAGAGAAAGTCAGTTTAAATGGCAAAAAGAAGGCATTAAGTACTTAGGAGTTAAAGTGGATAATAAGTTAAATAATTTGTACAAATTAAATTATAAACCACTAATTAAAAAAATAGATGAGGACTTGAAGAAATGGATGAATCTTCCAATTACATTGATAGGGAGAGTGAACTGTATTAAGATGAATATTTTTCCGAGGATACAGTATTTATTTTCAACACTGCCTATACCTTTGCCAAATAATTTTTTTCAGGGATTGAACAAAATTGTGAGGAATTTTCTTTGGAAAGGTAAAATGCCAAGAGTGTCTATGGAAAAATTAACATGGAAATTTGAATTAGGTGGAATGCAATTACCAAATTTTAAAAATTACTATCTGGCAGCACAAATGAGTTTTATTCATGCTTTTATCAAGAGGGTGGAAAAACAGCATGGGTTAAAATTGAAATGGATAAAATAAAAGAACTATGCCCAGAAGAATTTATCTATAAATGGGAAGCGAAGCTATTAGTTAAGGATAAAGAGTCACCTTTACTAAAACAGTTAATTAATATATTGTTGAAAACAGTTAAAGCTAATGATAAAATATTTTTTTTAACAGCTAAAACAGATTACTGCCGTTTGCTTGGAATAATCAGATATTACAAGTCTGGGAACAGAACGGTATTAAACATATAGGAGATTGCTACGAAGGGAATAATTTTTTGACATTTTCTCAATTGAGAAATAAATATCAAATTCCAGGGAATAGTATTTTTTTCTATTATCAATTACAATCTTATTTAAGGGAAAAGTTAGGTAATTCAATGTTTTTATTTCAAATTAAAGGAATTGAATCCCTGATTCAGGGCAAGGGAACTAAAAAAATTAATGTATAAATTGTTACAAAAATCTAGTCCAAAGACAGGAATTCAAAAATCAAGACAAAGATGGGAAACAGATCTGAATATTAGCATTGATGAACCAAGTTGGGAAAGATTGTGTTTAGAAAGTATGAAAAATACTATTAATGTGAGATATAGTTTAGTACAATACAATTTTTTACATCAACTATATTTAACTCCGAAAAAATTAAACAATTTAAATCCAAATTTACCTGAAATTTGTTTTAGATGCAACCAGGATGTGGGTACTTTTTTACACTCCACATGGGCATGTCCTAAGGTAACTCCTTTTTGGAAAGACCTAAAAAACTTTTTGGAAGAATTGATGAATAAGACCATACCATTGGATTCAAGGTTGTTTTTATTGGGAGATACTAAAGGAATATTACCAAGGTTCATTTTAGATAAATATCAGGAAAGATTCCTCAAAATAGCAATAGGAATAGCAAAAAAATGTGTGGCGGTCACTTGGAAAGATCACAATGAAATAAGAATTGCAAGATGGTATGCAGAAATGCGTAGTTGTATCCCATTAGAAAAAGCTACTTATAATCTGAGAGATAAATATGATTCCTTTTTGAAACTTTGGAACCCATTCACTTTAAAACTAGGATTAAGAATTGGAAATATTTAATTTCAGCATTGTTTTGATATCCCTAAAAAGAATTTAATAAGAAATTAGCCGGAAGTGTTTCCTTCTTGTCTCCAGGTTTCTTTCCCTTCTTTCTTCTTTCTTTCTTTCTTTCCTTTTAAATTTTTTTTATTTCTTTATCTTTCTACTTCTCTTTTTTCCTCTTTTTTCTAACTGGGGGGGTGGGGGGAGGGGGGTTGTGGGTGGGGAGATAATACAGAACAATACAGGTATAATCGAATTTAAATGTATAATCGAATTTATAATGTAGGTACCATCGCGTACTACGAGTTCATACATGTATTTGTTTTGTTAAAATTTAAATAAAATTAAAATTAAAAAAAAGTAAGGAATCCTACATAAACAAATATTGATATAAGTTGCTGCATATTCCAAAATGCTGATTGTATTAGTTCAAGTTATGAATCATACATAAATGAATATTTTTGATAAAATATTTTTGATAAAACACAAGACTTGTTTATTCTTTATCCCATCAGCAATAAAACAGGCAAGTTTAAAAAAAATATCAATAAATATTTTTTCAAGTAATAAATTTTTAAAAAACATTTTCTTTTCAACTCCATCCGACATTTCCAGAGGTCACACATTCAATGCAGATATTCATTTCCAGATTTACACAGAATCCCTTATTTGCAGTCTCTCTCTCTTACCTGTTCTTGTAGCTGTGATAGCTGCACCTTTCTCAGCTTAGCCCCCAGTCTAGTAGACACTCCAGCCATTCCCATGAGGATCTAGCACCAAGCTTGTGATCACCATCTCTTTTATTTGCCCCCTCCAACCTGAGGGACGAAACAGACATAACAGGACAGACATAACTGAACCAATAATACAAAGGACAGCTCAATGCACTGTGCTGCAAAACCCCGATAGGAACGATGCACTCAGAGTCAGTTTGCAAAATCATTCTGCAAGGTATCAATTTGAAGGAACACCTGGAACATTTGCCATCCTGCAGATCAGCCCGAGCCCAGACTGGCAGGTGTCAATCAAAGGGAAAGCCTGTGAAGTTCTGCAGACAAGGGCTGAGCAATACTGACAAATCCCTGACTCCCTATATTTATTTAAGTTGTTTAAGTATTCCAAAATGCAGATTGTATTAGATAAAGTTTTTGAATCCTATATAAATAAATATTTATTTAAGTTGCTGCATATTCCAAAATGCAGATTGGATTAGTTAAAGTTAGGAATCCTACATAAATGAATATTTATTTAAGTTGTTTAAGTATTCCAAAATACAGATTGTATTAGAGAAAGTTTTTGAATCCTACATTAAAAAATATTTTTGTTAAAACACAAGACTTGTTTATTCTTTATCCCATCAGCAATAAAACGGGCAAGTTTTGTTTTAATATCAAAAAATACTTTTTTCAAGTAATAAGTATTTTTAAAACATTTTCTTTTCAACAAAATGCAGATTGTATTAGATAAAGTTAGCAATCCTACATAAATAAATATTTATTTAAGTTCCCACATATTCCAAAATGCAGATTGTATTAGTTAAAGTTAGGAATCCTACATAAATAAATATTTATTTAAGTTGCTGCATATTCCAAAATGCAGATTGTATTAGTTAAAGTTATGAATCCTACATAAATAAATATTTATTTAAGCTGCCACATAATCCAAAATGCAGATTGTATTAGTTAAAGTTAGGAATCCTACATAAATAATTATTTAAGTTGCTGCATATTCCAAAATGCAGATTGTATTAGTTCAAGTTAGGAATCCTACATAAATAAATATTTTTGATAAAATATTTTTGATAAAGCACAACACTTGTTTATTCTTTATCCCATCAGCAATGAAACAGGCAAGTTTTCTTTTAAATATCAAAAAATACTTTTTTCAAATAATAAATATTTTTAAAACATTTTCTTTTCAACAACTCCATCCGACATTCCAAAATGCAGATTCTATTAGATAAAGTTAGGAATCCTACATAAATAAGTATTTATTTAAGTTGCTGCATATTCCAAAATGCTGATTGTATTAGATAAAGTTAGGAATCATACATAAATAAATATATTTGATTAAATATTTTTGATATAACACAAGACTTGTTTATTCTTTATCACATCAGCAATAAAACAGGCAAGTTTTTTTTCAATATCAAAAAATACTTTTTACAAGTAATAAATATTTTTAAAATATTTTCTTTTCAACAACTCCATCCGACATTTCCAGAGGTTACACATTCAATGCAGATATTCATTTCCAGATTTACACAGAATCCCTTATTTGGAGTCTCTCTCTTACCTGTTCTTGTATCTGTGATAGCTGCACCTTTCTCAGCTTAGCCCCCAGTCTAGTAGACACTCCAGCCGTTCCCATGAGGATCTAGCACCAAGCTTGTGATCACCATCTCTTTTATCTGCCCCCTCCAACCTGAGGAACGAAACAGACATAACAGGCATCTCCCTGAACCAATAATACAAAGGACAGCTCAATGCACTGTGCTGCAAAAACCCAATAGGAACGATGCACTCAGAGTCAGTTTGCAAAATCATTCTGGGACAAGGTATCAATTTGAAGGAACATGGGGAACTCCTGGACCATTTGCCATCCTGCAGATCACCCTGAGCCCAGACTGGCAGGCACCATTCAAAGGGGAAGCCCGTGTAGTTCTGCAGACAAGGGCTGAGCAATACTGACAAATCTCTGACTCCCTATATTTATTTAAGTTGCTGCATATTCCAAAATGCAGATTGTATTAGTTAAAGTTATGAATCCTACATAAATAAATATTTTTGATAAAATATTTTTGATAAGGCACTCAGAGTCTGTTTGCAAAATCATTCTGCAAGGTATCAATTTGAAGGAACACCGTGACCATTTGTCATCCTGCAGATCACCCTGAGCCCAGACTGGCAGGTGTTTATGTTGCCACATATTCCAAAATGAAGATTCTCTTAGATAAAGTTATGAATCCTACATAAATAAGTATTTATTTAAGTTCCCACATATTCCAAAATGCAGATTCTCTTAGATAAAGTTAGGAATCCTACATAAATAAGTATTTATTTAAGTTCCCACATATTCCAAAATTCAGATTGTATTAGTTCAAGTTAGGAATCCTACATAAATAAGTATTTATTTAAGTTCCCACATATTCCAAAATGCAGATTGTATTAGATAAAGTTATGAATCCTACATAAATAAATATTGATTTAAGTTCCCACATATTCCAAAATGCAGATTGTATTAGTTAAAGTTAGGAATCCTACATCAATAAATATTTATTTAAGTTCCCACATATTCCAAAATGCAGATTGTATTAGACAAAGT
>NC_135971.1:4234115-4247861 GCF_053455715.1 Rhinoraja longicauda | reverse complement strand
AACACCTCATTACAACATCGCAGGCTCCAGTCTGCGACCCGCTGGCGCGCACATCACCCGCTGTGGCTCCGCTCACGTTTGTAACTCTTCACCTTTAACTTGACGTTTAATAAAGTCTTTAAAAAATAACCCGTGTTTGAGTTCTCTCCGCGTCTCCGCGTCACGGTACAGAGATCTCTTCAAACAGCAGACAAGGATCCGTGGATACTGGTTTTACAAAAGGAAAAAGACACACAGAGTGCTGGAGTAACTCAGCGGGTCAGGCAGCATCTGTGGAGAACATGGATAGGTGACGTTTCACAGAGTGCTGGAGTAACTCAGCGGGTCAGGCAGCATCTGTGGAGAACATGGATAGGTGACATGGGGGGACATTTACAGGTGGGCGATTAATCCACACGTCTCTGGGGTGTGTGTGGGGGGGGGGCGGAGCACCCGGAGAAATGCCACGCGGTCACAAGGAGAACGTGCATAGAAACATAGAAAATAGGTTGCAGGAGTAGGCCACTCGGCCCTTCGAGTCTTTGGAGAACATGGATAGGTGACGTTTCACAGAGTGCTGGAGTAACTCAGCGGGTCAGGCAGCATCTGTGGAGAACATGGACAGGTGACGTTTCACAGAGTGCTGGAGTAACTCAGCGAGTCAGGCAGCATCTGTGGAGAACATGGATAGGTGACGTTTCGGGTCGGGACCCATCTTCACACTGAAAGGAGTGGGGGGGGGGGGGGTTGAGGTTGGAAGAGAGGAGGGGCAGGACAAAACCTGGAGAGTGATAGGTGGATAAAGGTGGATACAGGGCCCTGTACAACTGCAGTCTTAACTCCTTGCTCCTAAATTCAAATCCTCTCGCAATGAAGGCCAACATACCATTGCCTTTCATCACTGCCTGCTGTACCTGCATGCTTATCTTCAGTGACTGATGTACAAGCACACCCAGGTCTCGTTGCACTTCCCCTTCTCCTAATCTGACACCATTCAGATAACAATCTGCCTTCCTGTTCTTGCCACCAAAGTGGATAACCTCACATTTATGAAATTATACTGCATCTGTCATGCATCTGCCCACTCACCCAACCTGTTCAAGTAACCCTGCAGCCTGATAGCATCCTCCTCGCAACTCACAGTCCCACCAAACTTTGTGTCATCGGCAAACTTAGAGATGTTATATTTAATTGCCACGTCTAAATGTTAATATATATTGTAAATAACTGGGGTCGCAGCACTGAGCCCTGCGGCACCCCACTAGTCACTGCCTGCCATTCTGAAAAGTACCCATTTATTTGTACACTTTGCTTCCTGTCTGCCAACCAGTTCTCTATCCATGTAAACACTGTATCCCCAATTCCATGTGTTCTAATTTTGAACACTAATCTCTTGTGTGGGAGTTGTGGCGACTGGGAATTGTGGCGATACTGAGGGATGGAAATTGGGAGCGGCATTATTCCAGCAAAGGGGATATTGTTTCAAACTCCATCAGCTCCAACTCTCCGCCTCATGTTGTTTGTCTGATTTCCTTCAATCCGCTTCACTCACTAAGGCAATCCCAAATTCCAGGGACCCTCTCAGGGCTTCTGGTGCCCAGTTTGAAGGTGAACTGGGCAACGTTCGTCCACACTTTGATGATTTGGTTCAACAGATCACCTCGCACTAAAGTGGCCCCTCCACTCCGCTTGACCGCTCAATGTGATCGCGGCTTAACTGACTGCCAACCTCACCCCCCACACTCCCGGCGAGGCCGGTAACCATTCACACCTTGCTTGCCTGCAGTGGGTCTGATTTTGCGCCGGGACAATAACATTCTCTGCCTTCGTCACCTCTGAGCAGGAACGACCCAAAGACTCACGACACTCAGAGAACAGAAACATTGTGGCTTCAGAATGGTCCTCAAACCCAAATAAAACAGCGAATGATGCGGCACATCTCCCTCCTCCCTTTCTCTCTCCCTCCTTCATTTCTCTCTCCCTCCTCCATTTCTCTCTCCCTCCTCCCTTTCTCTCTCCCTCCTCCCTTTCTCTTTCCCTCCTCCCTTTCTCTCTCCCTCCATCCTTTCTCTCTCCCTCCATCCTTACTGCGGTCCTCTCTTTGAACTGTGACTCTCTCTCCTACCCTCTCTATTCTCTCTCTCTCTCTCTCTGCGCCTCTGTCTGCCTCTGTCAACCTTTCACCCCTTACCCCTTCCCTCCCCTCTCACTCTCACTGCACCTCTCCCTCAGTTTCTCTCCATCTATCTGGGTGGCTCGATTGTAATCATGTAGAGTAATGGCGACATCAAGTCGACGGCAAGGGAACTGCAAACAAGCGTGGCCTCACCAACGTCTTGTAAACTGTGATGTAACGCCCGAACATCTGCACTTAATACCGTAACAAATGAAAGACATCGTGCCCAAACTTCACAGATATCCAAACTAAATGCCGCACGCTATTACACCGCCCACTTCCCCAGCTGATCAAAATCCCAACGTCATTCTTAATATGCATCTTGGCAATCTACCATCCCACCTGCCTTAAATTTTATTTGTAAAGTTAGTAATCATTCCTTGCACCATCTGAATCAATTCGTTGATATAGATGACAGACAGCAATTGTCCCACCGCTGTGTATGTTAATAGTCACGGACCTGCAGTAATAAAGTTTACGTCGATGTGGAATGGTTAATTCGGTTTGTAGATTCCATGAATCTCTCGTGACCTGCTGTGTGTTCAATGTAAACCAACATCTCCTGTCTTGTATCTACATTCTTTATCTCCATGGTGCGGAACTGAATATAAATGTTGAGCAGGGACGTGCTACATTCAAACGACAGAAGTCAATAAATCACAACTAAACCTACATAAATGTTTTGAGTTTGTTTGTGCGTGCGTGACACTCTCTCTCTCCCTCCTCTTTCTCCCCCTTTTCTTTCTTTCTTTCTTTCTTTCTTTCTCTCTCTCTCTCTCTCTCTCTCTCTCTCTCTCTGTCTCTCTCTCTCTCTCTCTCTCTGTCTCTCTCTCTCTCTCTCTCTCTAGAGAGAGAGAGAGAGAGAGAGAGAGAGAGCACAAACAAACTCAAAAAGCTACGAGCTTTAATTTATAAATAGTTTTAAATAGTTCACTTAGTTCCGTGCAATGTAGTGTCCAGAACAAGGGGCCACAGTTTAAGAATAAGGGGTCGGCCATTTAGAACGGAGATGAGGAAGAACTTTTCCAGTCAGAGGGTGGTGAAGGTGTGGAATTCTCTGCCTCAGAAGGCAGTGGAGGCCAGTTTGTTGGATGATTTCAAGAGAGAGCTGGAATATGCAGCAACTTAAATAAAGATTTATTTATGTAGGATTCCTAACTTTAACTAATACAATCTGCATTTTGGAATATGTGGGAACTTAAATAAATATTTATTTATGTAGGATTCATAACTTTATCTAATACAATCTGCATTTTGGAATCTGTGGGAATAAATACTTATTTATGTAGGATTCATAACTTGAACTAATACAATCTGCATTTTGGAATGTCGGATGGAGTTTTTGAAAATAAAATGTTTTTAAAATATTTATTATTTGAAAAATGTTTTTTTTGATATTTTTAAAAAAACTTGCCTGTTTTATTGCTGATGGGATAAAGAATAAACAATTCTTGTGCTTTATCAAAAATATTTTATCAAAAATATTTATTTATGTAGGATTCCTAACTTGAACTAATACAATCTGCATTTTGGAATATGTGGGAACTTAAAAAAAGATTTATTTATGTAGGATTCATAACTTGAACTAATACAATCTGAATTTTGGAATATGTGGGAACTTAAAAAAAGATTTATTTATGTAGGATTCCTAACTTTAACTAATACAATTTCCTTTTTTTAATATGTGGGAACTTAAATAAATACTTATTTATGTAGGATTCATAACTTTATCTAAGAGAATCTGCATTTTGGAATATGTGGGAACTTAAATAAATATTTATTTATGTAGGATTCATAACTTTAACTAATACAATCTGCATTTTGGAATATGTGGGAACTTAAATAAATACTTATTTATGTAGGATTCATAACTTGAACTAATACAATCTGCATTTTGGAATGTCGGATGGAGTTTTTGAAAAGATTTTTTAAAAAAAATAATTATTATTTGAAAAAAGTTTTTTTTGATATTTTTTCAAAAACTTGCCTGTTTTATTGCTGATGTGATAAAGAATAAACAATTCTTGTGCTTTATCAAAAATATTTTATCAAAAATATTTATTTATGTAGGATTCCTAACTTGAACTAATACAGTCTGCATTTTGGAATATGCAGCGACTTAAATACATATTTATTTATGTAGGATTCATAACTTTATCTAATACAATCTACATTTTGGAATATGCAGCAACTTAAATAAATATTTATTTATGTAGGATTCCTAACTTTAACTAACACAATCTGCATTTTGGAATATGTGGGAACTTAAATAAATATTTATTTATGTAGGATTCCTAACTTGAACTAATACAATCTGAATTTTGGAATATGCAGCAACTTAAATAAAGATTTATTTATGTAGGATTCCTAACTTTAACTAATACAATTTCCTTTTTTTTAATATGTGGGAACTTAAATAAATACTTATTTATGTAGGATTGATAACTTTATCTAAGAGAATCTGCATTTTGGAATATGTGGGAACTTAAATAAATATTTATTTATGTAGGATTCATAACTTTATCTAATACAATCTGCATTTTGGAATATGTGGGAATAAATACTTATTTATGTAGGATTCATAACTTGAACTAATACAATCTGCATTTTGGAATGTCGGATGGAGTTTTTGAAAATAAAATGTTTTTAAAATATTTATTATATACTTATTTATGTTGGATTCATAACTTTATCTAAGAGAATCTTCATTTTGGAATATGTGGCAACTTAAACACCTGCCAGTCTGGGCTCAGGCTGATCTGCAGGATGGCAAATGGTCACCGTGTTCCTTCAAATTGATACCTTGCAGAATGATTTTGCAAACTGACTCTGAGTGCTTTATCAAAAATATTTATTTATGTAGGATTCATAACTTTAACTAATACAATCTGCATTTTGGAATATGCAGCAACTTAAATAAATATAGGGCATCAGAGATTTGTCAGTATTGCTCAGCCCTTGTCTGCAGAACTACACAGGCTTTCCCTTTGAATGGTGCCTGCCAGTCTGGGCTCAGGGTGATCTGCAGGATGGCAAATGGTCCAGGTGTTCCCCATGTTCCTTCAAATTGATACCTTGTCCCAGAATGATTTTGCAAACTGACTCTGAGTGCATCGTTCCTATTGGGGTTTTGCAGCACAGTGCATTGAGCTGTCCTTTGTATTATTGGCTCAGGGAGATGCCTGTTATGTCTGTTTCGTCCCTCAGGTTGGAGGGGGCAGATAAAAGAGATGGTGATCACAAGCTTGGTGCTAGATCCTCATGGGAACGGCTGGAGTGTCTACTAGACTGGGGGCTAAGCTGAGAAAGGTGCAGCGATCACAGCTACAAGAACAGGTAAGAGAGAGAGACTCCAAATAAGGGATTCTGTGTAAATCTGGAAATGAATATCTGCATTTAATGTGTAACCTCTGGAAATGTCGGATGGAGTTGTTGAAAAGAAAATGTTTTTAAAATATTTATTACTTGTAAAAAGTATTTTTTGATATTAAAAAAAAACTTGCCTGTTTTATTGCTGATGTGATAAAAAATAAACAAGTCTTGTGTTTTATCAAAAATATTTAATCAAAAATATTTATTTATGTATGATTCCTAACTTTATCTAATACAATCAGCATTTTGGAATATGCAGCAACTTAAATAAATACTTATTTATGTAGGATTCCTAACTTTAACTAATACAATCTGCATTTTGGATTATGTGGCAGCTTAAATAAATATTTATTTATGTAGGATTCATAACTTGAACTAATACAATCTGCATTTTGGAATATGCAGCAACTTAAATAAATATTTATTTATGTAGGATTCCTAACTTTAACTAATACAATCTGCATTTTGGAATATGTGGGAACTTAAATAAATATTTATTTATGTAGGATTGCTAACTTTATCTAATACAATCTGCATTTTGTTGAAAAGAAAATGTTTTAAAAATACTTATTACTTGAAAAAAGTATTTTTTGATATTAAAACAAAACTTGCCCCTTTTTATTGCTGATGGGATAAAGAATAAACAAGTCTTGTGTTTTATCAAAAATATTTTTTAATGTAGGATTCAAAAACTTTATCTAATACAATCTGCATTTTGGAATACTTAAACAACTTAAATAAATATAGGGAGTCAGGGATTTGTCAGTATTGCTCAGCCCTTGTCTGCAGAACTTCACAGGCTTTCCCTTTGATTGACACCTGCCAGTCTGGGCTCAGGCTGATCTGCAGGATGGCAAATGGTCCAGGTGTTCCTTCAAATTGATACCTTGCAGAATGATTTTGCAAACTGACTCTGAGTGCATCGTTCCTATTGGGTTTTTGCAGCACAGTGCATTGAGCTGTCCTTTGTATTATTGGTTCAGGGAGATGCCTGTTATGTCTGTTTCGTCCCTCAGGTTGGAGGGGGCAGATAAAAGAGATGGTGATCACAAGCTTGGTGCTAGAACCTCATGGGAACGGCTGGAGTGTCTACTAGACTGGGGGCGAAGCTGAGAAAGGTGCAGCGATCACAGCTACAAGAACAGGTAAGAGAGAGAGACTGCAAATAAGGGATTCTGTGTAAATCTGGAAATGAATATCTGCATTGAATGTGTGACCTCTGGAAATGTCGGATGGAGTTGTTGAAAAGAAAATGTTTTTTTTTAATTTATTACTTGAAAAAAGTATTTATTGATATTTTTTAAAAACTTGCCTGTTTTATTGCAGATGGGATAAAGAATAAACAAGTCTTGTGTTTTATCAAAAATATTTTATCAAAAATATTCATTTATGTATGATCATATCATATCATATCATATATATACAGCCGGAAACAGGCCTTTTCGGCCCTCCAAGTCCGTGCCGCCCAGCGATCCCCGTACATTAACACTATCCTACACCCACTAGGGACAATTTTTACATTTACCCAGCCAATTAACCTACATACCTGTACGTCTTTGGAGTGTGGGAGGAAACCGAAGATCCCGGAGAAAACCCACGCAGGTCACGGGGAGAACGTACAAACTCCTTACAGTGCAGCTCCCGTAGTCAGGATCGAACCTGAGTCTCCGGCGCTGCATTCGCTGTAAAGCAGCAACTCTATCGCTGCGCTACTTGAACTAATACAATCAGCATTTTGGAATATGCAGCAACTTAAATAAATATTTATTTATGTAGGATTCATAACTTTAACTAATACAATCTGCATTTTGGAATATCCGGCAGCTTAAATAAATATAGGGAGTCAGAGATTTGTCAGTGAAGAAAGCCAATGGAATGTTGGCCTTCATAACAAGAGGAGTTGAGTATAGGAGCAAAGAGGTCCTTCTGCAGTTGTACAGGGTCCTAGTGAGACTGCACCTGGAGTACTGTGTGCAGTTTTGGTCTCCAAATTTGAGGAAGGATATTCTTGCTATTGAGGGCGTGCAGCGTAGGTTTACTAGGTTAATTCCCTGAATGGCGGGACTGTCATATGTTGAAAGACTGGAGCGACTAGGCTTGTATACACTGGAATTTAGAAGGATGAGAGGAGATCTTATCGAAACGTATAAGATTATTAAGGGGTTGGACACGTTAGAGGCAGGAAACATGTTCCCAATGTTGGGGGAGTCCAGAGCAAGGGGCCACACAGTTTAAGAATAGGGTCGGCCATTTAGAACTGAGATGAGGAAAAACTTTTTTAGTCAGAGAGTTGTGAATCTGTGGAATTCTCTGCCTCAGAAGGCAGTGGAGGCCAATTCTCTGAACGCATTCAAGAGAGAGCTGGATAGAGCTCTTAAGGATAGCGGCGTCAGGGGGTACGGGGAGAAGGCAGGAACGGGGTACTGATTGAGAATGATCAGCCATGATCACATTGAATGGCGGTGCGTACAGGCTCGAAGGGCCGAATGGCCTCCTCCTGCACCTATTGTCTATTGTCAGTGAGAAGTTTTATTTGTTCGTGGAAGACCCTGATCTGTGTGTAATTCCCCTTCCTTTCAGAAACACATGGACACCTCCGTTGCAGATTCCTACGACAGTATCGCCGTCTTCCTGTCCATTCACATCATCCTCCGCTTCAAGACCATCATGACCAAACGCAACGTCGCTGCCATGGACAAGTAGGTCAAGGAGAATGTAGAACGCCGTAGGGAAACAGCACCTCACATTTGGCTTGGGCAGCTTACACCCCAGTCATTGAAAGTAGGCATGCAGGTGCAGCAGGCAGTGAAGAAAGCGAATGGTATGTTGGCATTCATAGCGAGGGGATTTGAGTATAGGAGCAGGGAGGTTCTGCTGCAGCTGTACAGGCCATTGGTGAGACCGCACCTGGAGTATTGCGTGCAGTTTTGGTCTCCTAATCTGAGGAAAGACATTCTTGCCTCAGAGGGAGTACAGAGAAGGTTCACCAGATTGATCCCTGGGATGGCAGGACTTTCATATGAAGAAAGACTGGATAGACTCCACTTGTACTCACTGGAATTTAGAAGATTGAGGGGGGATCTTATAGAAACTTACAAAATTCTTAAGGGGTTGGACAGGCTAGATGCAGGAAGATTGTTCCCGGTGTTGGGGAAGTCCAGAACAAGGGGTCACACAGTTTAAGGATAAGGGGGAAGTCTTTTAGGACCGAGATGAGAAAGTTTTTTTTCACACAGAGTGGTGAATTTGTGGAATTCTCTGCCACAGAAGGTAGTTGAGGCCAGTTTATTGGCTATATTTAAGAGGGAGTTAGATGTGGCCCTTGTGGCTAAAGGGATTAGGGGGTGTGGAGAGAAGGCAGGTACGGGATACTGAGTTGGATGATCAGCCATGATCATATTGAATGGCGGTGCGTACAGGCTCGAAGGGCCGAATGGCCTACTCCTGCACCTATTTTCTATGTTTCTAGTACCCCGTTCCTGCCTTCTCCCCTTACCCCCTGACTCTGCTATCTTTAAGAGCTCTATCTAGCTCTCTCTTGAAAGCATCCAGAGATCCCCTCTGATCCTTTCTGAGCGTAAGGCCAAATCCACCAGCAGGCTTGAACTTACCAAGAACATGCTGAGCGTTTTGCCCATGATGGCGTTGAAGAGATCTTGGGCAGAGTTCCCGGTCACCATGAAGAAGTCACAGAGGAAGAGGTACTCGCGGCAGCTGTTGTCAAGGAGGGCGTAGTGCTGGCTGCGAAACAGGGGTACTGGGAGGGAGGAGAAAAACGTCACATCACAGAGAGACAGACACAACATGCTGCAGTAACCCAGTGGGATAGGAGGCATCTCCGGAGAGAAGGAATGCCTGGCGTCTCGGGGCGAGACCCCCTCTTTAGACTAGTGCTTCTTGGACTCACGCAGACTCTCTCCAGACCTCTTTATCCAGGCACGTGAGCGAGGTAAAAAGGAAATGGAGGTAAAAACAAAATAGAGGTAAAAACAAAATGGAGGTAAAAACAAAATGGAGGTAAAAACAAAATGGAGGTCAAAACAAAATGGAGGAAAAGAGCCGAGCGCTTGCGTGAGACGTAAAGCGGAGGTCAAAAAACTGGAACATTTACACAGTGCACGGTGGCGCAGCGGTCGATTTGCTGCCTTACAGCGAATGCAGCGCCGAAGACACAGGTTCGATCCTGACTACGGGCGCCAACTGTAAGGGGTTTGTACGTTCTCCCCGTGACCTGCGTGGGTTTTCTCCGGGATCTTCGGTTTCCTCCCACACTCCAAAGACGTACAGGTACGTAGGTTAATTGGCTTGGTAAATGTAAAAATTGTCTCTAGTGTGTGTAGGATAGTGTTAATGTGCGGGGATCGCTGGGCGGCGCGGACCCGGTGGGCCGAAGGGCCTGTTTCTGCGCTGTATCTCCAAATCTAAAAAATCTAAAACAAAATTACAAGTTTCGAGCCTCTTTTAGTGCATTTCAAAGTAAAAACAGCCATTACAAAATAGTGTGAATAAGTCACTGTACACTAATAACATTTTTGAAATAAATTCGCACATTCATTGATAATCAGCCCAAAAAGGTGGTAATTGGCTTTTCTGCTGTGTTTTAGAAACATAGCAAATAGGTGCAGGAGTAGGCCATTCGGCCCTTCGAGCCTGCACCGCCATTCAATATGATCATGGCTGATCATCCAACTCAGTATCCCGTACCTGCCTTCTCTCCATACCCCCTGATCCCTTTAGCCACAAGGGCCACATCTAACTCCCTCTTAAATATAGCCAATGAACCGGCCTCAACTACCTTCTGTGGCAGAGAATTCCACAGATTCACCACTCTCTGTGTGAAAAAAAACCTTTCTCATATTACATTTTTTTTTCCCTTCATATTTCAGATACAGCGCGGAAACAGGCCCTTCGGCCCACCAAGTCTGCACCGCCCAGCGATCCCCGCACATTAACACTATCCTACACACACTAGGGACAATTTTTACCTTTACCCAGTAAATTAACCTACATACCTGTACGTCTTTGGCGTGTGGGAGGAAACCGAAGATCTCGGAGAAGACCCACGCAGGTCACGGGGAGAACGTACAAACTCCTTACAGTGCAGCACCCGTAGTCGGGATCGAACCTGAGTCTCCGTCGCTGCATTCGCTGTAAAGCAGCAACTCTACCGCTGCGCCACCGTGCGGTCTCATCTCGGTCCTAAAAGACTTCCCCCTTATCCTTAAGCTGTGACCCCTTGTTCTGGACTTCCCCCCTTGTTCTGGACTTCCCCTTTATATTTTAACCCCGTCTTAATTAATTTAGTTATATAATCTTCCACTTAAATGTCATATTTACTCATTACAGTTCCACCACTGATTTTCTGGCACTCTTGGTTCCAGATCTTTGCTTGTTTATCCAGCCGGCCAAGGAAGTCGCTCGGCGATGAGGATAGATGTGCCGGCTCCCCTGGTCCAATCCATTAATAATCTTATACGTTTCGATAAGATCCCCTCTCATCCTTCTAAATTCCAGTGTATACAAGCCTAGTCGCTCAAGTCTTTCAACATACGGCAGTCCCGCCATTCCGGGAATTAACCTGGAGAACCTACGCTGCACGCCCTCAACAGCAAGAATATCCTTCCTCAAATTTGGAGGCCAAAACTGCACACAGTACTCCAGGTGCGGTCTCACTAGGGCCCTGTACAACTGCAGAAGGACCTCTTTGCTCCTATACTCAACTCCTCTCGTTATGAAGGCCAACATGCCATTGGCTTTCTTCACTGCCTGCTGTACCTGCATGCTTCCTTTCAGTGACTGATGCACTAGGACACCCAGATCTCGTTGTTCGTCCCCTGTTCCTAACTTTCGGGCCGAGACCCTTCTTCAGACTGATGTCAGGGGGGCGGGACAAAGGAAGGATTATAGGTGCTTGCTGTTAATTCTGAAGTACATTGGGATGTTGGGTTGACATGAACAGCAGAACTAGTGTCTCCTCTCTCTCTCTTCAAGGACGCATTCACCCCCCCATCCCCCCCCCACCCCCACCCGCAGTGCCCAACAGTCCAAGACACCCCACGCCCTCTTCGTCTCTTCAATGACTTCCGTTTTGTACTATGCTATTGAGGGCGTGCAGCGTAGGTTCACTAGGTTAATTCCCGGGAATGGCGGAAACTGTCGTACGTTGAAAGGCAGCAACTCTACCGCTGCGCCACCGTTTATCTCACCACGGCCGCTGCCTGACCTGCTGAGTGCTGGTGATCTGACCTTGGGGAATGGTCAGTGGTGGGGAGGGGGGGGGGGGGGGGGGGGGGTGTTGGAAGGGGAAGGGGGGGATGGCATACTTACCCGAGAGTCGTTCTTCTGAGCAGCGTGGGGCACGATGATGGGCGCTTCCAGCTCCGACGAGGCGATCACGTTTCCACGGTTGCCCAAGGTGAAGATGGTGTTCCTGTTCTTCAGCGAAGGCTTGGAGAAGAATCGTGGAGCGGTGAGTCAAGGTCAACTGTGCGGGGAAAGGAACTGCAGGCGCCCGTGTAAACCGAAGGTAAGGCACAAAGTGCGGGAGTAACTGCGGGGCAGGCAGCCTCACTGGAGACGGTGGGATGGGCGGTGTTTCCGGTCTGACGGTTCTTCTTCTGAAGATGAAGGGTCTCGACTGAAAGGAAGCATGCAGGTACAGCAGGCAGTGAAGAAAGCCAATGGAATGTTGGCCTTCATAACAAGAGGAGTTGAGTATAGGAGCAAAGAGGTCCTTCTGCAGTTGTACCGGGCCCTAGTGAGACCGCACCTGGAGTACTGTGTGCAGTTTTGGTCTCCTAATTTGAGGAAGGATATTCTTGCTATTGAGGGCGTGCAGGGTAGGTTTACCAGATTAATCCCCTGGGATGGCGGGACTGTCATATGAGGAAAGATTGGAAAGACTGGGCTTGTATTCACTGGAGTTTAGAAGGATGAGAGGGGGATCATATAAAACTATAAAAGGACTGGACAAGCTAGATGCAGGGAAAATGTTCCCAATGTTGGGGGAGTCCAGAACCAGGGGCCACACAGCCTTAGAATAAAGGGGAGGCCGTTTAAAACGGTTAAAAAAACCCAGTGAGTTTTTTACCCAGAGAGTTGTGAATTTGTGGAATTCTGTGCCACAGAGGGCAGCGGAGGCCAATTCACTGGATGAATTTAAAAGAGAGTTAGATAGAGCTCTAGGGGCTAGCGGAATCAAGGGATATGGGAACAGGAAAGCAGACTATTACCTGAATGGTGGCCGATTAGGAGAAGGGAAGATGCAATGAGACCTGGGTGTCGTGGTACACCAGTCATTGAAAGTAGGCATGCAGGTGCAGCAGGCAGTGAAGAAAGCGAATGGTATGTTAGCATTCATAGCAAGAGGATTTGAGTATAGGAGCAGGGAGGTTCTGCTGCAGTTATACAGGGCATTGGTGAGACCACACCTGGAGTACTGTGTACAGTTTTGGTCTCCTAATCTGAGGAAAGACATTCTTGCCATAGAGGGAGTACAGAGAAGGTTCACCAGATTGATTCCTGGGATGGCAGGACTTTCATATGAAGAAAGACTGGATAGACTCGGCTTGTACTCGCTGGAATTTAGAAGATTGAGGGGGGATCTTATAGAAACCTACTAAATTCTTAAGGGGTTGGACAGGCTAGATGCAGGAAGATTGTTCTCGATGTTGGGGAAGTCCAGAACAAGGGGGTCGCAGTTTAAGGATAAGGGGGAAGTCTTTTAGGACCGAGATGAGAACGTTTTTTTTCCACACAGAGAGTGGTGAATCTGTGGAATTCTCTGCCACAGAAGTAGTTGAGGCCAGTTCGTCGGCTATATTTAAGAGGGAGTTAGATGTGGCCCTTGTGGCTAAAGGGATCAGGGGGTATGGAGAGAAGGCAGGTACGGGATACTGAGTTGGATGATCAGCCATGATCATATTGAATGGCGGTGCGTACAGGCTCGAAGGGCCAAATGGCCTACTCCTGCACCTGTTTTCTATGTTTCTATGGTTTCGTGATTAGTTCGGGTGTCAGGGGCTATGGGGAGAAGGCAGGAGAATGGGGTTGGGAGGGAGAGATAGATCAGCCATGATTGAATGGCGGGGTAGACTCGATGGGCCGAGTGGCCGTAAAGGATATCTTTCTTGGCCGTGTCTTCCACTCCCATCAGATCATCCTTGTCGGCCACTTCTTCATACTGAAGAGGAGAACAAGGTCAAACGACAGCCCAGCAC